>NW_026926323.1:0-26783 GCF_032062105.1 Saccostrea cuccullata
AAAGTTCTTATTTCAAAGAAAACATGTGTGAAGTAGGAAAGTCCTAGTTCCAACTGTTCAAAGGTTTTGGTCAAGGTTTAAGTTTGGTAGAGTTTTGCAAAAGTGAGTCAGAATTCAAGGTCACTAGGTAAAATATGTTGATAACCTAAGTGTCTTGTCTGAATGGTAAATCATGAGAGCCATTGCTTCCACCAGTTTTTCCAAGGTTGAAGTATTTGCGGAAAGGATAAAAACTACGTGCTCCTGAATCTTCAGCGATGAATGCACATAAAAATTACTTTAACCTTTAGACATCAATTTTGATTTCTTGTAAGATGATTGGCTGCGATTTGTCAAACACTAGTAAGAGTTTCACAAAGCAATACTAAATAGGCTACCCACTTCATAAAATATTAATAAATGAATATGCATTCGTGGAATAAAACGCTTAATGGATAATATCTAAAGGCTCTTAAGGTACTTGTTTACTCAGAAGGAGAAAAAAAATCTACTGATGATAATTAAAAGCCGTCTATTAAATCAGTAAGACACACGTATGTATTGACAAAATCTACTTTAAAACATGTAGGTCAATGACCTACTTTTTTTGCTATTAGCCAATGAAATTAAAGCCTGAATTCACCATTGCAGATATGGATTTTTTAAGGTTACTTCAATATTTTACTATGATTTTTCTTGCGAGCATGTAATTGAAACATTCTACCATATCAATTCATCAATTAAGGAGTTATCTTAAAAATAACAACAAAATTATTACAGAAATCAATCACGTTTTTATTTTCTGTAACCCGAATTTCCTCTGTTTCATGACATTTTATACATGTAAATAAACCTTTTTTTCATTCAAATATTCTTAAAATTTGACTGATGATAATTCTTACTGGTTGTTTTATACATACAGAGAACATCTTATAAGAAATAAAAATTAATCACAACGTGGGTGTCAATGATCAAAATTTTGAGATATTTTGCTACAAATAACCTGAATTTCCTCCGTTTCATGACATTTTATGCATATAAATAAACCTATTTTCATTCAAATATTCTAAAAATTTGACTGATGATAATTCTTATTGGTTGTTTTATACATACAGAGAACATCTTATAAGAAATAAAAATTAATCACAAATTGGGTGTCAATGATCAAAATTTTGAGATATTTTGTTACAAATAACCTGAATTTCCTCCGTTTCATGACATTTTATGCATATAAATAAACCTTTTTTCATTCAGATATTCTAAAAATTTGACTGATGAAAACTCTTATTGGTTGTTTTATACATACATAGAACATCTTATAAGAAACAAAAATTAATCATAAAGTGGGTGTCAATGATAAAAAATTTGAGATATTTTGTTACAAATAACCTGATTTTCCTCCATTTCATGACATTTTATGCGTAAAAATAAACCTTTTTTCATTCAAATATTCAAAAAATTTGACTTATGATAATTCTTATTGGTTGTTTTATACATACAGAAATCACCTAGATATAAATGAAAATTAATCACAAAGTGGGTCTCAATGATCAAAATTTTTAGATATTTTATTACAATTAACCTGAATTTCCTCTGTTATTTTTCAATTTCATGTGATTTTCCATTATTTCTCCTTATAATGTACAATAAAAAGAAGTTGAATTGCTTGACAAAATCTTTTCATGTCAATTCTGTGTGATTTTTTGAACTTCAAAAATAGTTTATGGACATTATTCTAGAAAAGTAAGGGAAACAAACTTAATTACAATCCCTTGTCCCATATTCTACACATTCTCGATTCAAATTATAGCAAAACCATGAGTTCATACAAAATTCTGGAATACACATGCAGTGTATGAAAAAAAACAAGTACACTCAATATAATTTAAAATAATTTTTTGAATCATTTAGTTAAAATAAATTAAATTTACATGCAATAAATGTAATGATTAATAAATCAGAAATGAATTACTGCATGAACAAAGTAAGATAGAATGTACCACTTCTCACATGACTCAACATAATCCATTTCAAGACAAAACTAATTATCAACTTCTTTCATGAATTTTGCACAATATGACCTCAATGTTTGTGAGCAAAGTACAAGAAGCAAAACTCCAGAGAATATATACATCTAGTGATCATTTAACTTTCGTTTGAAGACATGAAAAACTGTGTAACAATATCAATAATTTTCTTGCACTTCGTAACTCTGACAGATTTGTTGTCACACTGCTCAGTGAATAGATTATAAATGCCATCAGGACTTCTAGAATGTGCTAATCTAAGACAGTCAAAGTTTAGGCCACTACCTGCCACCTTCTTTGCCATTCTGACACTCAGAACATTTTTATCAATCAAACCTTGTAAGGATGGAATGTTTCTATCTACAACCTTCTGGTAGTTATGGACACTCAAAGCATACTGAAATGTAAATGTACAAGATGAATGTTCACCATCACAAAAATGAACAGTGTCAAATAACCTCTGCAAAGCTAAAACATCCTCTACAGCATCATGTGCATTGTAAGTACATTTTAGCAGCATTTCTGATAAATATTGCTGGCTATATGAACACAAATTGGGATGGACAAGTTTGAATAGAAATCTAGTATCTAAAAAACCTTGTACACATTTTGACATTCGATCTAACAGCGCACAAAAATCTAGAGCTTGAAAAAGAACATGAACATCAAAACTTTTGATATTGTGGCCAACTAAAATAACGTTGCCTTGCTTCTCAATAAAGCTTAAAAAAGAGCCAAGTGCATTGGAAATTGAAACAGCATTGACTCTTCTCTCATGGTGATAGAGGGTTCCATTATCAAGCTTTAGGCCAGTAATTGTGGAGGCAGAGGGTGTAATTTGCTTCTTAGGCATTACGTAGGAAGAAAATGTCTCCTTCCCACAAACTGCAGCCACCTGTAGAATGTGTGATGTTCTCGCTGAAATAAAAAAAAAACAGCAATGACATTTATTACAAAAAAAATACCAAAATCAACAATAGCATTCATTAACTTTTTAATTTTTTGTACCAAAATCAGCATTGGCTTTCTTTCTTATTTCATAAATTAGATTAGACAACTTTTTTTTAAAAAGTTTTAAATAAAACCAATTGTTCAAATTTAATTTAGAGAAATAAAATTCATCAATACCAAGTTCTGTTGTTTCCAGGTCAAAGAAGACAATTTTTTTGTCTTTGGTTGACAAACTCTGCTGTTGTGGTTCAGATGAGGGTGGTGGAATTTCATCAACTACAACATTGGAATCAGAGATTCCAACCCCAGACTGATATGTTGGGCCCTCTCTAATCTCTTTACATACTGTGGTCTGGACTCTGCAAAGGCAATACAATTTTGAACATCTATAACTGAACAACTAGTATTTGAACCCTCAAAACAAAATTAATTTTCAAAACTTAACAAAAAGAGCAAAGTTAAATATTTAATAATTAAGCATGAAATGCACAACCAATTTTTTTCTGTCAACATTTACATAATACTATCGTTATGAATACCTTTCAAAATTATGATAAAGCTCCAGGTATATGACAAACAGCGGAGTCAAACACAATCAAACCCCACAAAGAGGTTGGAGGTGGAGTACGTAATTCTGTATACAGGGTTATTTTTCACCGTTTTGCACTTGCAAATAATTTTGCTCCATTTAAAATTCACCCAGTCATAGTTTTGTTTTAGAAATTATGCTGTGTAATTTGAAATCACCCCGTTTTAAATTCGGCCAATGAAGAAGAGGGCGAAAGGGGTGAAAATACAATGGGGAAATTTCCCTATATACATAACTTATAATAGCTTTTGATTTAAAAATCTCACTTCTTGGCTTTCAGCTGCATTCTTTTCCTTTTGGCACTCTTTGTTCTTGCAATGGCTTTTCTTTTTCTTGATTGAGAATCCCGCAAGTAACAGAATTTTCTTGTGTGTCTTCCTGGGGAGAGACCAACTCCTCTGTTCACCTATTAAAATTATCAACATGTTTTAATACCAAAGTTCTATAAATATACTAATATATCACTGATTCACTTGTGACCTTAATCTTTAATAATGTAGACATACTTTTTTCCACGGGGTCATAATTCTGCGAAATCTCAATTTCTGTTTAATCCGCAGGTAGAAAATTATGTCGTTTTTCTAGATTTTCACTATATTTCTTATATTTATATTAAGTACGCTTGGACAAATTTCTGTTGAAAATTTGTGACCGCGTACATAGTGTAAATTAAAACCACGCTGAAAAAAGTACTTCTACAGTATATGAATTGTTATTTGTCATCATCACCCAACTGCATAACTATAATTATGACTTACCTCAATCAGATATTTCTGCCCTGCATTTTTCTCTGCAACACTTGCTGCAACTCTGTAACTGAGACTTGCAGATCCACCAAAGTGATGATTCTTGGGAGCTTTTAGGGAGACAGCTTTGTTGAACGCTTCATTTGCTTGTGTACTTCCTAATCGTGAAAGTTTGGAAGTGTCCTTCAGCAGCTTGGAGCAGATGAGTTGAATGGACTCTTGAAGATGGCTGTCCTTGAGTGGTTTTCCATATGGCAAAGCAGAATATTTCTGTTTCGGATTGCTGATATGGGAACACCAAGATTCATTGCAAGCGCTGTGATCTCCAAAAGGGTGCCTGCTTAGTGCTTCCAACCCTCTCTGTACCCCCTCTGTATTTCCTTGGTTTTGTGATAACATGTAGTTAAAACATTTTACGGAGTACCGAATAACTTTAGTACTCAGTGATCTGTGTTTCAGTTGCAAACCATACAAATTTGAAGTGAAAATTTTCCTTATATGGTTTTTATCACTAATCTTTGTAATGTTTGAGTGGACATTTCTCAAATGACAAAAGGTAGTGGTGTCCTCATCTGCAACCACATTTGTTATGTTCACCCCTTCTTCCACTTTTCTGGAGACCATTTTAACCACCATATCCTTTTCCATCGCTTTAGAGCTTCCTATATAGAAATGTTAAAGCTTAATTGATGATGTATAAAAATGATCACATTTCAAAATTTAAATGTATGAGAGGTTTTTCTTTGCCAACTGATTGTTAACAGCTTAAGATATATCTAAAAATTTAAGTTATATCTGGTGGTTAATTAAATGAATTTCCTTTATTTTTTCTAACAAATGTAGTGTGAAAACCTAACTTTGCTCAATAACTTTTCATTTTTATTTACATTTACTTATAAAGCGTGTGTGTATTCTAGGATGCTGTTGTTTTACAATATTTTTTTTAAAGTTATTTAAGTGTGATGGCATGTTGCCTGTTTGTGTTATTTGAAGTTGTGTTCATTTGATATGTTGTTGTTTGTAAGTGCAAAAGCCTGCTTTTCTGAAATCACTGGTGAGCTTTTGTATCTAAAGGCCCTATCTGGACACCATACTCATGGGATGTATTGATTGTCATGTCTCCCACAAAATTAATTTGCTTGCTAAATGTTTTCCTCAAGTGCTTTCAAGCAGTTTAAAGTACATGCATTTGCATAACAAGTTTTTAGTGAAGGTGAGAATAGAGAGAAAGGGATAAGTGGGCCATTTCTCTTTCTCAGAGAATAACATACCTTCCCAGTTTTTTCGGCAGTCATGATCTTTGGGGTCTTTTCCATTTCTTGTAGCACTCTCACAAATTTTACAACATTTTGTTCTGATTTCATAGTCAATGACTTTGCCTGTCTGAGATCCAATCATGGAGCAATGACCTAAAAATATGTTTCAAATAAAAAGTCATGCAGATTGAGTTATCAAAGGAATAAATCTGTTATATTCATATATGTTAAGAAATATATTTATTAAAAAATATAAAAATATATTATAAAACATTTGGAAGTTTACTTTGTTACACATTCAACTCCTTTTAAAAGAAAAAGTTGTGTTTGTGAAACACTATGTGCCCAGTGGCAACAAAGTTCCAAAAAGCTAATTTTAGCATACAGGTCACAAGTCAAGGAAACAAGGTCATTGGCCTTGATGTCATTTGAAAGAGCTTAATTAGTGAGGTATGCATACCAAATATGAAATCTTGATTTCTTATGGTTCAGAAGTTATGGCAAAAGCTTATTGCTCAGTCAAGGTCACATCATTGACCTAGGTGTCATTTGAAAGAGTGTAATTACATGTAGTGGAGTATGCATACCAAATATGAAAGTTATGGCGAAGGTTAAAGTTGACAACAGACGGACACAAACAGACGGACACAAACAGACGTACGGGACAAAAACAGTTTACACCCCTGATCTATCAATCTAGGCGTAAATGCACAAAAAATTCACAACATACCAGAGAGGCTGTCAAAGAATCGCCCACTGCCTCGTTTCTGCCAACCTGCGTCGACACTGACCGTTAGCTCGTCTGTACCATCACACCTTAAAAATCAAAAGGAGGCTATCAGAAACATGAAGCTAGTTGTTTTTCCCCGACTTGATTGAGATCAATCCCTTAAAATCTACACTTTTTAAATGTGAAAATTATAGGATTTACTTCTTAAATGTACATGTAATATGCAAAAGATGCATATATTTGAGTCTCAGAGTAGAAATACAGTAAAACTTGGATATAGCAAAGTCCTGGAGATCTATGAATATATCCATTACTGGTTATGTCAGTATAACAAACTTGCATGACTTTATAAATAAATTGACAATTAATTTATACATTTTCCTTTAAGTATTTTTACTGAATATGTAAGGAAACAATTGTTACAAAACATTCTATTGATAACTATGTTTTCATTATGAATTGCCGAAAAAATAAATTCAGTTCAATATATCTGTAAATTTGTTACATTAGAGTTTCTTTTACTCACATATAATTTTATTTTAAAAATGTGAAGAATTTTTGCTGGGGACCCAAAAAACTTCACTTTATCCATGAATTCACTATAAACATACTCCTACTAAGTGAGTTTTTTTTCCCTATGTACATACTCTATGGTTGCCTGAATTTCATCATCAAGGCTGCGTCTGGTACTTTCCTCTGCAATTTTCTCCATTACTGTTCCTGTTTCATTTTGTCTGTTTTGCAGAGTTCGGGAACTGATTGGGGGGATATTCAATGATGTTAGGAAGGTATTCACTTGAGAGGGCCCCATGCCTGTATGCACCATTCCTAAAAATATATAGTTCAGATGCATTAATTTATGAAAAATAGAACAAATTTATGACAGGAAATTAATCTGGTTCATTCATAATAATATACATGTTCTGTAATTGAAAAATTAATACAAAATATGTACCTGTGGCAAGCTTGGTATTTGCATCCCATATTTTTCCATGTCGCTTTCCAGTGGCTATTTTATTTACATGATGGCACGCTGTATTCTGACACTGGACTTTCAGGAATGAACCCAAGCCACAAGTTAGTATCCCCAAGGTATGTGAAAGATGGAGAGGTATGCCACAAACTCCACAACCCGAGAGCCCATCTGCCAATACCCCAAGTTCCACCACCCTTCTCCCTTCTCTCCATGCAGTGTCATATCTTAATTAAGAAAAAAAAAAGTGTTGTTTGCATTAACTTAAAAGTTAAATGCAGTGTCTTCCCTAAGAACCGGCAACCGGCCAAATTGACCGCTTCAACTGACCAAAATGCAGCTTTGAAATATTTTGTTGTAAGGTCCACAGAAATTTTGTTCATAAACCTCATACCCTAGACTTTTACAACTGATCTCTAACTCTTTACTTTGAAATAAAAGGAAAACACTGTAAATGATGAATACATTGAAACAATTGTGCATTGATCATGCAATAAAATTGAACAGGTCAGGGTTCGACACTTACATTTTTAGGCTTTGGTCTAGCCGGACTAGTGCTTCTTTACTTTTACTAGGCCGTGGCTGATTTTATGAGTCCGTAAAAAAATATCAATAATAAATAGAATATAAACATTTAAATGTACTTTTTTAATTTATTTGAAATAAACAAAGCATTTGCATGAAATGTTTTATATCAAGATTCATTGAAATTATTCGATCAGGAACTACATGTACCATCGTATTTGTTCGTTTTTCTCTATACATGATTACATCGTTCAAACGTCCAACATTTTTCTGTATTGCTAAAAGTTTTATTTCATACCAATGATTCCTAAAATTAAGCATCGAATTGATTCAGAATTACTTAACTTCCCGCTAAGAAGCTAGAAAGCTAAAAATACATACGGGGTTTCCCAGTGAAAGTTGTCGATAATTGAACATCAGTAAATTCTTTATTTTTTTCCAGAAAACTTTATTAGTCCGTTCGGACTATTCAGCCGCAAATTTTCTTAGTCCGGATGAAATGTATTAGTCTGAGACTAACGGACTAACGTTAATGTCGAACCCTGCAGGTCCAGTCCACAGACTATTTCTACCTACGTAGCTATTAATAGCTACGTAGGTATTTGAACCTATTTTTACCTACTTTCTGTTTTACTTGCATTTTGTGGCCAAATGCATGAACGACGCAACAGGGTGAGCACTGAATTTCTTAATACAGTCACACTGATGATGGATAAGACAAAAATTTGACCAAAAAATGATTACTTCCTATTTTATCAGTTTTGCATAGAAACTAATGTAAAATTTCCGATTCAGAAAGTAATCAATTTTTGGTCAAAATTTTGTCTTATTCATCATTAGTGTGACTGTATCAAAAATGATGGTATTCACCATGTTGCGCTGTTCATTCATTTTGCCACAGAATGTAGATAATACCAAACGTAGGTAAAAATTGCTACTTTGGGTGGGTTTAAATACCTACGTAGCTTTGTAGGTGGAAATAGTATTTGGACTGGACCTGTTGAACCAATCGTTTAATATTTTTTTCATAATTCATATAACTATTTTAAAAACATATTTGGAAAATAGGCAGTCAATGCAATCATTACAAGTTGACTATACTTTATTTATTTTTTACAAGAGATTCAGCAGTTGAGCAGGTTACATGTTACTGACATTGTACATCAGATTGGCAGCTGATGGATTTGGTTAAATCCCTCGATCTCTTTATAAATCAGTGTTTATTATTTCATGTACAGTAGGCAACGATAATTCGTGTCGAAAGATTTACGCATATTTAAAACATATACAGAATATTGTCATTAAGAGATTCTATATAGTGCCTCTGGAACCTTCTCATATGCTCAGGAAGACCTGTATAAAAAAGCTCTAAAGGCATTTTATAAACTGCAAAAAGAATTTTTGTCTTTGAAGCCAAGTGTTAAAACATCCCTACATGTATTTGATCATACAATAAAACCCATCTTGCTTTATGGATGTGAAATATGGGGGAACATTAATCGACCAAGTATTTTTCGTAAAACCTCCAAACTCTCTGTATATGATATTTTTAGTAAGTAGAAGTGCGAGAATCTACACTTAAAATTTTGTAAGAATATATTGGGACTGCATAGGAAAAGTGCAAACTTCTCCTCATTATCTGAGCTTGGTAGGCTCCCCCTTCATTTTGATATTATAAAAAGTATTTTGAATTATGTCCATAGATTAGAATGTCTAGATATGTCATTCCCATTATTGAGAGCAGCATATTCTCAAAGTAAGATTAATTGGAGTAACAGTATACCATCTTGGTATGGAACATATAGTAAAATTGCAGAAACGATAAACGTTAATAAGGATATTTTGTCTAACAAATTGCAAACTTTCAAGATAAAATGCAAAAAACATTTAATTTCATACTACATGAATGAGTGGAACTTGATTAGATTGTTACAAGAAGGTAAACTGGATACTTATGTTAAGATTAAAACAAATTTTGGACTTGAAAAATACTTACTATGCCTGCCATTTGAACAAAGAAAATTAATATGTAGGTTGCGTACATCTTCTCACAATTTACAAATTGAAAGAGGCCGGTACTTTGGCATTCCTAGAGATCAGAGACTTTGTACTAAATGCTCAATGAATGTTATTGAAGATGAAAAACACACACTTTTTGAATGTTTGAGTTTTGTTACAGAACGAGAGAATATGATTAATGTTATACAAAGACACTGTATCAATTTTTCTCATTTAAATAATGAAAATAAGTTGTTGTGGGTTCTAAATTGTGAAAATATTGAAGTACTTTCAGCTGTTTGTGAACTGGTTAGACAAGCCATATAAAATACTGATGCATATAATGTGGTATTTCTCTTTATAATAATAATAGGTGCATGTAAACACTGTATGTACTAAATTTAAAAAAAGAAAAAAAAAAAAAAGAAAGAATCTATAGTGAAGTTCTTGTGAATTGATCAAGGGTGCAATAAAGTACATGTATTAAGAAATTAAAAAAATTTGTATACTTCAAACACTTAATAAATATTACTTGTTCATAAGATATGCAAACAAAACATGGTGAATTATAAAGTACCAATGCACTGTCCCGTGGTATCTTTTGCAATTTAGTGGAATATAGCTACTCAGTATGTATGTGTGTGGACATGTATATATACGTGTATGTATGTATGTGTTGGTATGTATAAAAAAAATATATATATATATATATTTTTCATTTCTGTGTATGTATATCTCTGGCTTTTTTGCATTATGGTACACGGTGGTACTTCTTTATATATTTTTAATTACAATATGTATTTAAAGTTCACATGTTAGCAATTATTTCAACTTATGAACCATGTGTAAATTATTAAGTATATACATGTACTAAGAACACATCACATCTTATTAATAACTATTACATGCTCTGTTTAATAATCATGTATGTAATATGCCCACAAGGGCCCTGATCTGGAATAAATCTAGTTAGAATGATCTAACTGTGTCTCGGTACAAGCCCTCACCACGTGTCTCGGTACAAGCCCTCACCACAGTTAGCGGTACAAGCCCTCACCACAGTTAGAATACGTCCCATATACTTGCAATGTAGCAAATCGGAGCTGATCCGCTCCGAAACGATTTTGAAGAATATAAAAGGATTTGCACTGGAAATTACCAAATTAATCAAAACAAACCTTTTTGAGATTGCTTATGCCTTTTATCCCAGTAAAGAATCCATCTAAAGACGAAAATCCAATTAATTTTCTCAACGTTTTTCTCTCGCTTCAAATTTACCTTCCATGTTTACATTCGGAACTCTCTAGATTGTTCTTAGTAAATGCACTGAGTTATAGTGAGTACGAGTTATCGCCCATGTTTCTTTTGCTACATTACGAATACACGGAACGAATTCTATCGTTAAACCGGGGTCCGTAGGACAATATCATTTTAAAGATAGAACATTCTATCTAGAATAAATCTATTCTATTCTATTCTATATAGTCTTCATCATTACCTCGAATATTCTGGGTCGTTGAAGGAGACGGCGACGTCTCTACCTGCCAGTTCTGGTTCGCTCGCTACGCTCGCGAAGCTCACTGGTAGGATTTATGCCTGTTTACCATTTATTTTCTATTTATTGATAAAATTGCCGACTCCTGTGGTAATTGTCATCATGGTGATCTTCTCCAGTCTCATCCCCCACAGCTCGACTCACATCATAATCATGGTCTAAATTAACCTTACTTTCTGCCCAACGGTTTTTCAGCAACTGAGAATTCTTCCTGTACTGTGACGTTTTCTTTGAAAAGCCTAGTGTGCCATAGTCGTACATGTATGACAGACGATTGTTTACATTTTACCGCGCTGATAAGGCATATGTCGTAAACAGTATATTTTCGATAGATTGTAAATATTAGAGTAAAAAAGACACAAATGTTGGTTGTTTAAGTAATGTTTTACTCTTACATATATTTTAAAATACAAAACTATTCATTTACGCATTTAGTTAATTTTACGACATTTTTAAGTACGGCGACCCGTTGTTGTTAAAATGTCGTGAGTAAACAAGTACCTTAAATCAAACACTTGATAGTAACCATTCCTCTTAGAATAGCCCCTGGGAATTAATAGATTCTTTCGCGGATTTGATGAAATAGCTACCCCAACCTTAGTAAATGGGTAGATGTTTGCTAAAATAAAATACAATATTCTTTTATTTTAGACTGACATTTGTACGATAGAACAACATTTTAATTACAAAGGTAAGAAAGATGTTTTTCATTAAGGGATACATATATGAATAAGAACATTCATATATATTATATTTTGTGTATTATTAGAGAGAAAGTACCGTATAGATTGAATTTTCAGCGAGATTCTTTAAAAGTAATTATGGTCGGTTTATATTTTTAACAAAGAAGAACTTTTAGCAATTTGACACTAATTCGCAAGAAAGACTTACCCCAACCCCCACCCCTCTACGCTGAATGATTTTTAGCGATGTGCAATTTTAGCGATCTCAGCACCCTCGCTCATAGTGCCAAAATGAAATCCTCGCTAAAAATTCTGCTTATACGATACTCTAGTAATAATAATTGCACATTTCAGATTGCTTTAATTTGTTAAACACTATATTTATCGATAATCAGCAAGTAAAATTAAATATACTGAATTTTCAATATTGCATTTCTGTTTTAGTAAATGAAATGTTTACTTCATGACAAATGAATGGCCTTTCAACCCAAGGGCAGACAACCCTGGATCTGCCACAGAGACGAAGTGCCACAACTACATAAAGATCAAGATTGCCGTTTCATTTTGTGCTCACTTTACAGATTATTAGCATTCATCAGATGCTTGCATGTTTATGGTGCTATATGACTGGATTGGTTTCCATATTTTTAAAATCGACGAGTTTTCAATGTAATGTCATAAAAATACGACAAAATAGTGTTTTCAGCTGCAATGCGCAAGTCAGAAACATACCTGTGCGATATGGTACTACCCGGTGGTGCTAAAATCACGTGACATTAGAATATGCAAAGTTTGACATGAACTCACGTGTACGTGTGTGAATTATGTGTTTGAAATATTGCAATGGGTGTTTATGAGCTAATAATAATTATAACGTGAAAATCAAAGAAGTATAATTTTTAGAAAATCAGATTTTTTTTAAAGAAAACCTTAATTATAATGAACTTTATAACAGACTTTTTAACCGATATTGTTTCGAAAGAACTTGAAGAAAATCTTACTTTGTGGATTTTTTTTCCTCGTGTTTTTCAAAAATTATGTGATAAATCAGTGACAGTCACTACGATCCTCTGTCAGCTGGCATATTTTTATTGTGTGATCTGTGTAGAGGGTTTTTCTATAACATACATGCAGGCGTCGGAACGGGAGGGGGGTTAGCCCTCCCCCCCACACACTTTTTTTGCAAAGATAGACATAATATAGACATTGAATATTGGGGGTTTACCTTTTTTATTGGTTTAGCCCCTACTTTCAATTAGCCACCCCACTTATAATTTGCTTCCGACGCCTATGTATAATCAATAGAATAGCGTATTTTCTGGTTAAAAATTGTTCTTTATTTTAAAGGAATTAAACATACTGTAAGTTGTAGTGAGACGCCTAAGGTTTGCTTTGTTTTCAAATAAATTTGAAAGTGCCAGATATACATGATATTTATTTCTGAAATATACCCCGAGGACGAAAATAAGATTAGTTTATTAGGATGTTTTAGACAAACATTATTTGAAAGCATCCCCATGAAGTTCTGTTATCAAGTTTGATAATTTCACGCCCCTTGTAGGACTACAAATTTGAGAACATAGTTTTACATATCATGATCTGTCAGAAATTTACTGTAAAATTAAAAAAAATCTTAGTGAGGGATTAATGCACGTTCTTTTAGCTGTATGAAGAGACCAACGAATTTACGATATATCTAAAACGCAATGTCAAGTCACCATCCAGAAAATCAATTCCATAGTTTTTTTTAACTCAAGAAAATTAGACTCCACAAACATATGTTTCTACAGTACAGAATTTCATTATACCGAAACGGTGAATTGAATATCATGGGCATTCATTTTACAGTTCTAAATATGTGTTTTATTTATCATTCATTATCAGGAAAAGAAAGATCCATGAGGTTAGCGTTGTGGCCTATGGGCCTTGTATTATGTAAGGAGTGTGTATACATTTGTAGATGTGACATATAATGAGAATACATGTATATTCATTTTTTATCATTGATTGGTGAGTTTTATATACAAACATTTTGTGAAGTGATTGTTTTAAGTAATAAATAAAAAAAAATTGTGCTTAAACATTTTAGGTTTAGTTCGTTGATTTTTCCAGGATCTCTATTCCTTAACTGAAGTAAATTGTTTCCTTTTACTAAAAGGCTTCAGACTCGGCTCCTGGTACGAAGGTTTCGCTATTCCTTTTGATCGTAATCCTTTTTGTCCCCCTCTGAAAGTTGGGGGAAGGGTATTATTTCGAAAATATTAATCGAAAACGCTCTTACACATTTGCATCAGGAAAGAGTTTGAAAGTGCAAAAGGAGACATTTCATTTGCCATTTCATATTATTGATTTGCCGATTTAAAATTTCATTTATTATATAGTGATTTGCAACACACTGGTAAAAAGTTTAAAAATCCAAGTTCATTGGAATGAATTTCTTGAATAGAATTTCTTACATCTGAAATAAGGTTTTCCAAATGATTAAAAGGTTTAGAAGAATTTTGGAAGTAGTAATCAAATGTTCTTGAATCTACAGTGAAAAGTAGCTTAAATTACTGAATATCATCATCCATTATAGTAAACTGTAATCAAAACTTCACAAATATTTGATCCCAGCACGTTTTAAATAAACTACTCAGACTCCCACGTTTATCAAGCTCATTCTCTCCATATTTATAATTTTTCTTTCAAATTGTTGAGCATGTACATGTCATGTAGATACTCTTTTTACGGCTATTGTAGCGAGGAATGAACCACGATTGGAGAACACAGTAAACAGAGTCACATTGACTTCACAAAACAAGACGGATGCAATTTTAAGATACACGCTGTAAATTTTGCATTCGACTTTTGGAGACCACAAAATGGGATTATATAAAGAAAGCACCAGGAAATATAATGCTGGAAATGTGACATCGAAATGGGGCAATCAATGGAAGGCATTTATTTGCTACTCGATTTATAACTAAAATGCATGGATAGTCAAACTTCCAAACAGGTAAAATCTTACATTTGACTATTGCCAAGCAACATGTTTCCAAATATTATAGTTTCTGAATTTAAGATGTGACCGACAGACAGTTAATATCCCAAACTCTGTCTCTCCTTTGGGTACACTTAAAAAAATTGTTTCAGATTCAGTTGCTGCTTTCTTCTTCCTTTATTGTTAGTACTAGTTATACCGGTATAATAATAGTATAAGAACACATGAAGAACAACAGTTTCTAATGTTCGGATTTCTGTAAAGTTTTCTCATCAACGTTTGAAGGATCTGTCCCCTGTCACAATACTTTCTCCCATTTCCCTTTCTCTCCCACTTCCGCAATCCCAACTGCTTTCTGTTTTCCTCCCTTCCACCTATCCCTTGGTACTGTCCGTACTCTCTATTATATCCTTCAAAAAACAACCCTCTCATAATCCCTTTCTGTCCCCGACTAACTGTCTTGATTTTTCCACATAATGTCTCTTCTCTCCCCCTTGACTCTACCCCCCCCTCTCTCTCTTCTCTGTCTCTTCTCTCCCCTTGACTCTACCCCCCCCTCTCTTCTTCTTTTCTCTCCTCTCCCCCTCTTTCGCTCTCTTGATTCTCCACAGTGTCTCCTAACTTTCTCTCATCTATCCCCAATCTCCACCTCTCTCTCACTCTTCCCTCTCCTCCATCCAAATTCTCTCCCCACGATCTTTCTCCCTCTCATCTCCCTTTCTCCCCACTTACTCTCCTCTCTCCCCACTCTCTCTCCTCTCTCCTCTCTCCCTCCCCTCTCTGCCTCCCCACTCTCTCTCCTCTCTCTCTCTCTCTCTCTCTCTCTCTCTCTCTCTCTCTCTCTCTCGCCCGCCCTCCTCTCTCTCTCTCTCTCTCTCTCTCTCTCTCTCTCTCTCTCTCTCTCTCTCTCTCCCTCTCTCTCTCCTCTTTCTCCCCCCACTCTCTCTCTCTCTCTCTTCTCCAAAGCTGGGAATGAGAGAGTTTTCTTCTCCCCACTCCAACCAGGTGCGGGGATTCGAGAAGACATAGGAATAGGGCAAGTAAAAAGAACGGAAAAATTTTCTCTTCTTTTTTTCCCTAACCTTTGTCTCCCACTCCCATCATATTTCTTTCTCACTTCTCTCTCCCTCTTTCTTACCCTCTCTTTCTTTTTTTTTTAGTTTACTGCTTTACAACCTTTTTTTTATTTTACTGCTTTACAACATTTTGACACGTACACATTTTAGAAAACTGTATATACGGAAACATAATTAAAAAGTAATAGTGTTTTAAGTCTGACATATCTGTTATCGCAAAAATTTACGGTACTGGTTGGTTAGATTCAAGCTAAATCACAACCAATTTTTACTAATTATGATTTTAAACATTCTTGAAAAATTAATTTTCCAAAGAAAAGTAACTGTTTATTTATAATCACAAAATAACCTATTATAGAATTTTGCGACGCATACAAAACGTTTACGCTTAGAATGAAGCTATTAAAACCACTAAAAGTGCCGTAGGCGCTTCCCATCCCTATTTATACATTGTCTGTATATGTCAGATTTTCAGTTTTAAAATTGTTGTACAATTTACACTAATTTAATTTATTGGTAATTAAAAAAGACTTTGCATGGACTTTGATATACACATTCATGGTTATTGACATATAGGGTGAATATTTTATTTTACTGCATTTAATTATATGGTTTGACAATGACTTATATCGGAAGTGAACATTTTACTAAATGATTCTTAATCATTTTATCTTTGGCGTGCATGTTTCTGGCCATAAATGAATTGATACATGTACATGTATAATTAGCATTTAGTTTACTGTTCTGACGATTAGGTGCTCACTAAATCGCCTCCGGTGTAACACAGCTGTCGTCTATACGGATCTCTCTAAATGGGGTGTAAATTGGTTACTAATTGGACCAATCAGTTATAGAGGTTTCTTAATTCCAGATCATTCTGATAAGTACTGAAGTTATGGAAGAGGATGAAAGGATGTTGGAGGGTGGGATTCAGTTGACATAAAAAATAGCATGAAAATAAGACTGCATTTTTTATTGCAAAACTAAAAATTATCTACATTATAAGAATAGTTATTTATGGACAGATGATACAAACATTTATTTTATCAAACTTCTTGAAAATTAAAACTTTTCATATTTATATTAGTAGAATAGATATGTTTAACCAAACATATTTGAATTTTACATTCAAATTTTCAAAATAATGATATTGTAAGTAACAGCACGTTGCATAGCTTAATAAGAATGGTTGCAGAAAGGTACAATTTTGAACATGAAAGTTTACAAAATATAAACCACTTCTGATATTTTTTTGTATGACGTGTCCCTAAAAGAACATTCGTACCTTAATCCCCCTCACCTTCAGGATTATGACAAAGTTTAAGATAGCAATGCAAACACGAAATAATTTTTTTTTTTAAATACTTCATTCCAATACACGGAGATTTTTCTAGGCTTTAATCTGTGAAAAGCTTCATGATCAGTTTACACTAACCAAGGAGGTACCCGGCCGGATGTTAATGAACAATTTTTCAATTTATCAACAGTTTGATAATTTTATTATTTGGAATTCAAGAACATGTTGGTTTTTTTTTTTTGTTTTTTTTTTTTACATTTCCCATTCATTTAATTATGTTACTTTTATTGTGTAATTACATGTACATTATGATCTTTTTCATGTATTTTCCCCCTTTTTGTATTTTCTTTTCAGTCTTCACTCTTTTTATATATAACATTTTCATCAAATTAGAAAACAAACAAATCTTGATTTCCGAATTTTTTACTGGAATTCTAGAAAATTGCCTTACAACATCACTGAAAGAACGCGTTTCAATTTTTAAAAAATCAGCTTAAATTGCTGTATATGCATGAAAATTTGTCCTATTAATTGTTTCTTCCGCAGAAGCTTCCTGGTATTTCTTTAATCCTTGTCGACAGCCTTTGAACACTGTTCTTGTTTTGAATTCTACGCGGAAAATCATATGAACTTGATGAACTTGTCATGTTTTCTTTTTTTCATTTTAAAACTTTCGTAAAATTCGAAATATAAAATATGATTGATATTTAAAAGATCCTTCATTATATGGGCCCATTGTTTTCGACACTTAACATTGCAGGCCATTTCAATATCAATATTTCTTGTTAGCTTATTCTCATGTTGACGTTTATAAATCAGATCGATGTTTATTTTAAAAATCCGCTAAAGGTCATACAGAATTTGGCGCGCTTTAGCATTGTGACGTAAATGTGAATCTATTCGTAATAATTATTTTACGTTAGGTCCCTATTTATTCGTTACATGATGATGTACATTTGGAATATTATGATTCATAAGGAATTTTAATAAATCTTACCAGGTAAGTGAAATATTAATTATTTTTAATAAATCTTTGTAAAAAGGACCGCAGTGGTCTGCAAGAAGTGAACTTGTAAAACTACGAAGCTAATTTATTGTGAAGAAAAACACTGAGTGAAGTATTTTAATTTTGTTGTTTTCCTTAGATTTTATTAGAATTATTTTTTGTGTTCTATCTTACTTTGGAAAAAATGTTAAATTTCCTTTTTTTACGAAAACTTTCAATGACGTTGCTAAGGGTGATGATGCAGGGTGGGTCGTTGTGTTGTGACAACAAGCTCATTGTAACGGCATCAGTCGTAGCGAACGGACGTGCCAAAAAATTAAGAGCGAAAAAACTGAAAATTAACAATGAAACGACGACTTTCATCTGAGGATTTCTGTACCGAAGGAAACATAATGGTATAAATTACCTCTATGAATATTCTTTTAGTTACATTATTTCCCAAATATGGAAATATTTAATGAAGTATAAATTGATGGATACTCCGTACTTTAAATCAAATTGGATAGAAATGTATGGGGTTCAATTTCGTCAGATTTTAAAGACAAGGGTTCCAAAATGACACCAATAATGAATAAAAGTCAAAAATTTTCCACTTTTTATTTAATTTTTTTACGAGCAATCAAAGATCGATCATATATTTTCTGTAAAAGATACAAATGCATGTGTGCATTATCTAGTTACCTACAAAGCTTAAGTCCTGTGGGGAAAAATTGTTTTCTAAGATTATGTTAAATCAATTTTTTGAGTTCTATTTTTGTTTTAAAAGACAGAAACAGCGAAAGCGGCGGTTACTTTTTTCTGTGTCTTTATGATGAAGTATTAATTTTAAATTTTACATTTTAAAGCTGCTAGACCTTCCCATCTCATTCCCACCCACTTTTTTTCACATACGATCGAACTCGGTAAATTTCATCATTTAAAAATAATTTACGGAAAAGAAAGAGTTGGAGCCCCCATCCCTCACCCACCCCCTTCTCCCAAGGGTTTTCGAGATTGGACCTTTTCCTTTTTTAATTTTATTTATTTATTTTTATTTTTATTTATTTATTTTTTTTTTATTTATTTTTATTTATTTTTTTTTTTTGGCTTCTCGTATTTTTAGAAGGACAATGTTGCAATATTAGTCCTAATAAGGGTATTTAAAAAAATTTTTTCAAAAGATTTATTTTACGAAAATAATTATTGGCAATGACGTTGCTAAGGGTGATGATGCAGGGTGAGTCGTTGTGTTGTGACAACAGCTCATAGTAACGGCATCAGTCGTAGCGAACGGACGTGCAAAAACTTCAGAGCGAAAAAACTGAAAATTAACAATGAAACGACGACTTTCATCTGAGGATATCTGTACCGAAGGAAACATAATGGTATAAATTACCTTTATGAATATTCTTTTATCTAAAGTTGATTCTGAAAATGAAGATTTAAAGGCAATTCAAACTCGAAATATGTCCAGGGATCAAATTCGCCCGAAAAAAAAACACGACACCAACGGTTGCAAAATCAGAGACGTTGCATCGTTTTTGAAAGGGGGCAGCTGTACATTTTGTAGTCTCGCTCTGTTTATTGACATTTTGAAGTTAAGGAACACTTCTAGTATACCGGTCCCTGTAAATTTATATGGTGTCACAATTTAATTGTATTATAACTAATATGAATAATTAATAAATTAACAATGGCAACTGGTATTTGAAGAAATGTTCCAAAAGTTAGAGAACGCCCCCCCCCCCTCCCGAAATAGGATGAAATAGGATTTTTAGGTTAAGACAGTTTACTCAAATAAAAAAAGTAGGGTCAACTCCAATATAAGGGTATGTAGTCCCTATGCGGAAGCTTGTATTTATATAAAAGTAGTGATTCGGTTCTACTGTCAACCGGGAACAGTTGACATTTGAAATGAGTGATTAGGTTATCAATGATAATTATAAATTCTCTGACATTAATGAAATTGTCAATGCATTGACGCCATGACATTGACAGAATAAAATTGTCAATGCATTTACACGTTGACATTGACAAAATGGAATTGTCAATGCATTGAAACGTTGACATTGACAAAATGGAATTGTCAATGCATTGACACGTTGACATTGACAAAATGGAATTGTCAATGCATTGACACGTTCACATCGACAAAATACAATTGTCAATGCATTGACACGTTGACATTGACAAAATGAAATTGTCAATGCATTGACACGTTGACATTGACAAAATGCAATTCGACTGATTAGGGTTAGTCTTGCACCCTCCTGAGAGGTTAGGGTTAGTACTTGCACTAGTATTCGACTGATTAGGGTTAGTCTCGCATCCATCCGAGAGATTAGGGTTAGTCCTCGCACATTATTCGATTAGGGTTAGTTTAGCATCTGCCCGTGAGATTTTATCTGAACGTCTTAGTCCTTGCATACCATCGATGAATTAGGGTTAGTAACTCGTTGTTTTACATAAATTAAGAAAATCAGTTGTTTCTGTAATTTTTCCGACATCATATAATTCAACTTTAAAGACATTTCGTTTGTTTACATGGAAGAATGGCTAAGTTCGAAAGAAATGACACAATATTTATCAATTTAGGTCTAAAAACGAAGTTTTAAACTAAACTTTTAACCGTAGAAATCGATTATATCTGTTTAAGATTAATGCTTCGAAATTAAGAAATGTTTTGATTATAATATTATAGGTATACAAAAAATATTGTAGCATAGTTTTGATTGTTATATTAAGCAACACAATTTGACCCCCCCCCCCCCCCTCCCATAAAAACACAAACACAGTGTTCAATACATGTATTTAAAATTCAGATACGATTGAAACAAATTTTATAATCAGTTATAATCCTTTTCTAATGGCCTTTCAAGCAATACACATTCTCTTCTTTTTTCCTTTAATTTCAGAAAAGTAGGCTTCCCCTAATCGATCTGATGCAAATTCTATTATGCTTTTGGCATCGATTTGCAAGTATACCAATGCATGAAATTAATGCCCCACCTGGATGAGAAAAAATGAAAGGAGTTCTACCATGTAGATTACCCATCTATCTTGATGAATTCATGTATCGCTATAGATTTGGCCATTCTAATGGAGATGTGTTCTTTCAGTTGATAGGAGACGTTTCCAAATTTTCAACTGTATAAAACTGTAAAATATGAATTCAAGATAAATCAAACCTTTCATTCTTAAAATTACGTTGATCGGGTACCTTTAACGACAACTTTCAAATTTGTCAATGTCAACTTGTCGATGCATTGACAATTTTTTAAATCTGTCAATGTCAACGTGTCGATGCATTGACAGTTTATTAATATGTCAATGTCAACATGTCGATGCATTGAGATTTTTTTTAAAACTGTCAATGTCAACGTGTCAATGCATTGACAGTTTTTTAATATGTCAATGTCAACGTGTCGATGCATTGACAATTATTAAATTTGTCAATGTCAACGTGTCGATGCATTGACAGCATTTCAATATGTCAATGTCAACCTGTCGATGCATTGACAATTATTAAATTTGTCAATGTCAACGTGTCGATGCATTGACAGTTTTTTAATATATCAATGTCAACGTGTCGATGCTTTGACAATTATTAAATTTGTCAATGTCGACGTGTCAATGAACTGAATTTTTTTTTTAATTTGTCAATGTCGACGTGTCAATGCAATGTCAGTTCTTTAGTTATCTTCAACTACAAAATTTGTCAATGTCGACGTGTCGATGCATTAACATTTATTAAATTTGTCAATGTCGACGTGTCGATGCATTGACACTTTTTTCAATTGATCAATGTCAACGTGTCAATGCACTGAATTTTTTTTTAATTTGTCAATGTCGACGTGTCAATGCAATGTCAGTTCTTTAGTTATCTTCAACTACAAAATTTGTCAATGTCGACGTGTCCATGCATTCATTTGACTTCTGTTTTTATGTGTGGCTATTTATAATGCGCATTGATTTTCTACAAGGGATTTACAGCCGGAACTATTTATTCCGTATACTCCATTTGATGTATGAATATTTTTATATTGTTTTAGTCAAAGAACTACTTTATCCTTATATTGGAGTTGAGGGGTCAACTCCAATATAAGGGTATGTAGTCCCTATGCGGAAGCTTGTATTTATATAAAAGTAGTGATTCGGTTCTACTGTCAACCGGGAACAGTTGACATTTGAAATGAGTGATTAGGTTATCAATGATAATTATAAATTCTCTGACATTAATGAAATTGTCAATGCATTGACGCCATGACATTGACAGAATAAAATTGTCAATGCATTTACACGTTGACATTGACAAAATGGAATTGTCAATGCATTGAAACGTTGACATTGACAAAATGGAATTGTCAATGCATTGACACGTTGACATTGACAAAATGGAATTGTCAATGCATTGACACGTTCACATCGACAAAATACAATTGTCAATGCATTGACACGTTGACATTGACAAAATGAAATTGTCAATGCATTGACACGTTGACATTGACAAAATGCAATTCGACTGATTAGGGTTAGTCTTGCACCCTCCTGAGAGGTTAGGGTTAGTACTTGCACTAGTATTCGACTGATTAGGGTTAGTCTCGCATCCATCCGAGAGATTAGGGTTAGTCCTCGCACATTATTCGATTAGGGTTAGTTTAGCATCTGCCCGTGAGATTTTATCTGAACGTCTTAGTCCTTGCATACCATCGATGAATTAGGGTTAGTAACTCGTTGTTTTACATAAATTAAGAAAATCAGTTGTTTCTGTAATTTTTCCGACATCATATAATTCAACTTTAAAGACATTTCGTTTGTTTACATGGAAGAATGGCTAAGTTCGAAAGAAATGACACAATATTTATCAATTTAGGTCTAAAAACGAAGTTTTAAACTAAACTTTTAACCGTAGAAATCGATTATATCTGTTTAAGATTAATGCTTCGAAATTAAGAAATGTTTTGATTATAATATTATAGGTATACAAAAAATATTGTAGCATAGTTTTGATTGTTATATTAAGCAACACAATTTGACCCCCCCCCCCCCTCCCATAAAAACACAAACACAGTGTTCAATACATGTATTTAAAATTCAGATACGATTGAAACAAATTTTATAATCAGTTATAATCCTTTTCTAATGGCCCTTCAAGCAATACACATTCTCTTCTTTTTTCCTTTAATTTCAGAAAAGTAGGCTTCCCCTAATCGATCTGATGCAAATTCTATTATGCTTTTGGCATCGATTTGCAAGTATACCAATGCATGAAATTAATGCCCCACCTGGATGAGAAAAAATGAAAGGAGTTCTACCATGTAGATTACCCATCTATCTTGATGAATTCATGTATCGCTATAGATTTGGCCATTCTAATGGAGATGTGTTCTTTCAGTTGATAGGAGACGTTTCCAAATTTTCAACTGTATAAAACTGTAAAATATGAATTCAAGATAAATCAAACCTTTCATTCTTAAAATTACGTTGATCGGGTACCTTTAACGACAACTTTCAAATTTGTCAATGTCAACTTGTCGATGCATTGACAATTTTTTAAATCTGTCAATGTCAACGTGTCGATGCATTGACAGTTTATTAATATGTCAATGTCAACATGTCGATGCATTGAGATTTTTTTTAAAACTGTCAATGTCAACGTGTCAATGCATTGACAGTTTTTTAATATGTCAATGTCAACGTGTCGATGCATTGACAATTATTAAATTTGTCAATGTCAACGTGTCGATGCATTGACAGCATTTCAATATGTCAATGTCAACCTGTCGATGCATTGACAATTATTAAATTTGTCAATGTCAACGTGTCGATGCATTGACAGTTTTTTAATATATCAATGTCAACGTGTCGATGCTTTGACAATTATTAAATTTGTCAATGTCGACGTGTCAATGAACTGAATTTTTTTTTAATTTGTCAATGTCGATGTGTCAATGCAATGTCAGTTCTTTAGTTATCTTCAACTACAAAATTTGTCAATGTCGACGTGTCGATTCATTAACATTTATTAAATTTGTCAATGTCGACGTGTCGATGCATTGACACTTTTTTCAATTGATCAATGTCAACGTGTCAATGCACTGAATTTTTTTTTAATTTGTCAATGTCGACGTGTCAATGCAATGTCAGTTCTTTAGTTATCTTCAACTACAAAATTTGTCAATGTCGACGTGTCCATGCATTCATTTGACTTCTGTTTTTATGTGTGGCTATTTATAATGCGCATTGATTTTCTACAAGGGATTTACAGCCGGAACTATTTATTCCGTATACTCCATTTGATGTATGAATATTTTTATATTGTTTTAGTCAAAGAACTACTTTATCCTTATATTGGAGTTGAGGGGTCAACTCCAATATAAGGGTATGTAGTCCCTATGCGGAAGCTTGTATTTATATAAAAGTAGTGATTCGGTTCTACTGTCAACCGGGAACAGTTGACATTTGAAATGAGTGATTAGGTTATCAATGATAATTATAAATTCTCTGACATTAATGAAATTGTCAATGCATTGACGCCATGACATTGACAGAATAAAATTGTCAATGCATTTACACGTTGACATTGACAAAATGGAATTGTCAATGCATTGAAACGTTGACATTGACAAAATGGAATTGTCAATGCATTGACACGTTGACATTGACAAAATGGAATTGTCAATGCATTGACACGTTCACATCGACAAAATACAATTGTCAATGCATTGACACGTTGACATTGACAAAATGAAATTGTCAATGCATTGACACGTTGACATTGACAAAATGCAATTCGACTGATTAGGGTTAGTCTTGCACCCTCCTGAGAGGTTAGGGTTAGTACTTGCACTAGTATTCGACTGATTAGGGTTAGTCTCGCATCCATCCGAGAGATTAGGGTTAGTCCTCGCACATTATTCGATTAGGGTTAGTTTAGCATCTGCCCGTGAGATTTTATCTGAACGTCTTAGTCCTTGCATACCATCGATGAATTAGGGTTAGTAACTCGTTGTTTTACATAAATTAAGAAAATCAGTTGTTTCTGTAATTTTTCCGACATCATATAATTCAACTTTAAAGACATTTCGTTTGTTTACATGGAAGAATGGCTAAGTTCGAAAGAAATGACACAATATTTATCAATTTAGGTCTAAAAACGAAGTTTTAAACTAAACTTTTAACCGTAGAAATCGATTATATCTGTTTAAGATTAATGCTTCGAAATTAAGAAATGTTTTGATTATAATATTATAGGTATACAAAAAATATTGTAGCATAGTTTTGATTGTTATATTAAGCAACACAATTTGACCCCCCCCCCTCCCATAAAAACACAAACACAGTGTTCAATACATGTATTTAAAATTCAGATACGATTGAAACAAATTTTATAATCAGTTATAATCCTTTTCTAATGGCCTTTCAAGCAATACACATTCTCTTCTTTTTTCCTTTAATTTCAGAAAAGTAGGCTTCCCCTAATCGATCTGATGCAAATTCTATTATGCTTTTGGCATCGATTTGCAAGTATACCAATGCATGAAATTAATGCCCCACCTGGATGAGAAAAAATGAAAGGAGTTCTACCATGTAGATTACCCATCTATCTTGATGAATTCATGTATCGCTATAGATTTGGCCATTCTAATGGAGATGTGTTCTTTCAGTTGATAGGAGACGTTTCCAAATTTTCAACTGTATAAAACTGTAAAATATGAATTCAAGATAAATCAAACCTTTCATTCTTAAAATTACGTTGATCGGGTACCTTTAACGACAACTTTCAAATTTGTCAATGTCAACTTGTCGATGCATTGACAATTTTTTAAATCTGTCAATGTCAGCGTGTCGATGCATTGACAGTTTATTAATATGTCAATGTCAA
Organism: Saccostrea cuccullata; assembly: GCF_032062105.1. Lineage (NCBI taxonomy): Eukaryota > Metazoa > Mollusca > Bivalvia > Ostreida > Ostreidae > Saccostrea > Saccostrea cuccullata. The sequence goes on from NW_026926323.1 coordinate 26,239, forward strand.
CATGTCGATGCATTGAGATTTTTTTTAAAACTGTCAATGTCAACGTGTCAATGCATTGACAGTTTTTTAATATGTCAATGTCAACGTGTCGATGCATTGACAATTATTAAATTTGTCAATGTCAACGTGTCGATGCATTGACAGCATTTCAATATGTCAATGTCAACATGTCGATGCATTGACAATTATTAAATTTGTCAATGTCGACGTGTCGATGCATTGACAGTTTTTTAATATATCAATGTCAACGTGTCGATGCTTTGACAATTATTAAATTTGTCAATGTCGACGTGTCAATGAACTGAATTTTTTTTTAATTTGTCAATGTCGATGTGTCAATGCAATGTCAGTTCTTTAGTTATCTTCAACTACAAAATTTGTCAATGTCGACGTGTCGATGCATTAACATTTATTAAATTTGTCAATGTCGACGTGTCGATGCATAGTCACTTATTTCAAATGTTCAAAGTCAACGTGTCAATGACCTGAATTTTTTTTAATTTGTCAATGTCGACGTGTCAATGCAATGTCAGTTCTTTAGTTAT
>NW_026926324.1:0-27236 GCF_032062105.1 Saccostrea cuccullata
ACTGTCTCGTTTGAAATAATGACATGAAAAAACTACAATTATTCCATTTAAATCACAGGAGAGTTAACATACACCATTTTTTTTAATAAATAAAATTAAAGAAATAAAATTAAAAATCAACATATTCAAGTTCAACATAATTTAATTCGTATAGGTTTCATGTGATATGGAATGCATAACGTTTACTTTGGACTAAACACTAAAATCCTTCAGTAATTTTTTCCTGATACTTTAAAAACAGTATTCAATATTTATTTTGCATTCATGAATTTAAAAACAAATGCATACCTCCGAGATTCAAATGACGAAATACTAGTATATTTGCACTGTAAACGACGCTTTGTCAAACGCTAATGGTCTGCGACGCAAAAAAGGAAGGGGTGGGTTGGTGGGGTGTCAAAAATTGCCTAAAAATCTATTTTTTAATACGTTTTACATGTGAGAACTTTTAAATGTGTAAGTTAAAATATTTTTGAAGCAAAAGCAATATTCCAATTTGATTTTTTTTAAAATGTGTATTTGTAGATTCATAGAAAAGTGATCGACCCTCGTCTAAAAGACGCGGCAACGTGATTTATTAGGGGGGGAAGGGGGTTTTTCCGCTATTAAATAAAACTGGTCTAAAAAAATTTACAAAAAAATTATGAAGATTATTTTTATATACCAGCTACCTAAAGAAATTTTTTTACCAAAATTAAACGACAGGTTTTTTCACAAAAAAAAATTGAATTTGAAAAATACACAATTTCCAAAGCGTAGATAATTCATAGTTTTTCATTTAACTTTAAAAATTGTTTTGATGATTTGTAATAAAAAAGATGACCATGTTTTTGTTTTAAACTAAATGGTTAAAGGAATACGTCAATAAAATTTGACAATTATATTAACCTGGCTTCTTTGAAAATCAAGGTTTAAATAGTTCATTGATAAAAAAATTTCTCTCCCTTTTAAACATCTAAAGGGGGGGGGCCTTTTGGAATTCCTGTCCAAAAACCACTCAAACGATTTTGTCCGAAATGTGCATGTATGCAGAAATATAGTATGTACTAAATATACAAAAATAACGAAAATTGATAAATTTTTTTGGGGGAGGTGTGTTGTACTCCTTAAATTTTATTTCAATTTAAAATTTAATTTAATATCACTATTTATCAAAACTTTTTCCCGGTATTACCTAGTTCTGTTTACTGTAATGGACATTAATTTAAGAGTAATGACGTCACAATATTTCTAAAGAACATTTTAAATGTGTTTGTTCACTTTTATTTTATCTTGACAAATCTAACGGATCAATTTCAAGAAAATGTTCCAAAATTTTCCTTGAAGGACATCATTTTTCTAGAAGCATTCTTTAAAAATTAAAAACTTTTTAATGATCGCATCATTTAGACATCCTAATGCTACTTCCCTGGAAAAGAAAGACTTCGTCATGAATACATTATAATTCAAATTTCTTTGATGGCCCTAGGAAAAGGAGAAATAATTTACTGATGGTAAATATGATAAATCTCTGCGTCACAAAGTCACATTTGTTTAATGAAAGTTTTGTTTTCTCCGATTAAATTTTGCTCTCATATATGGGTACAACTAAGTTTTTTACTGTGGCCAAAATATTGGACGCATTCTATCATATTACAAGAGTGGTCGAATTTACAGTTAGTTCACTGCGTACAAGACATATCCTGACAACCAAAAAGTCTCACAAATTAGTCAATTGGACTGCATTAGGACTGCTTTCTCACTACATATAATTAGGTCTGCTATTTTACTGCACCTGGACTGCTTTGAAATTGTTCTACAACAAATCTAGCAGTTCCGGAAATCTCAAGATATCTTAAGGACCGTAAATTCCGAATTTGCTATAACCTTTTCTATCTATTTAAAATATTTTTTTGCTTACTTTCAGCAGGGGACTAGTCATAAGAAGGAGAAAAAAGAAAATCTAAGGTAAAATTTCTCGTAGAACTAGTATTGATAGTTACTGTATGTTTAGGATAAATTGAATATTCATTAACATGTGCAAACAACCTATTTCGAAGTACAAAAAAAAAAACAAACTATCCTCAAGACTTCCTTGCAGTGCACAATTAATCAGAAAATATAATGTTAAGAAAACAGTCTATTGTTTTGGTTGTGAAAAACGCGATAGTCTTTTTATTTTCCGTGCCCTTAACGTAAATATGGGTGGAAGAAACAAAAAGATTTATTTGATTAAGCGGAACAGTGAAATAATGCACTACGAATATTCAACATTGTATGTTCTAAAGAAGAAACAATCATGTCTTCAAATTTTTATATTTAAAGAAACAAATTATTTGGTAGAGATTATTATTAAACTGAAAAACTTTAAGCAGTTGACTTTGTTTCAAAAAGAATTAACTTGTAATGTATATTTGTAGTTGGCAGTATGAATAATCCCTTTTAAAGCGAGAAAATAAAAAATTCAAAAAATAAATAAAAATTGATAATTAAAAAAAAAATTAAAAACAAATAAAAAATAAAATATCAGTCAATCAAATATAAATCAATCTAATTTTAAGAGATTTCTCTTCTGTCAAGAAGAAATAAAGCTGGCCCTTGTACTAACACCTTTACATGCTCATGTCATAGAAATATGACGTTACCATTTCCCCGCAAGCACTGTATAGTTCCGTACAATTTCAATAAAGTTTATTGTAATGATAAGAAATAATAATAATTTTAATAAGAAAATTACCTTTTTTAATTTTATAAGAATTTAGCAAGAATAAAATAGAATGAAATTGGCATTAGATGGAAGGTTAAAATAACTTTTTGAGGTACGTGAAAATGATGATTGTTGGGAAACGGTATATGCATCAGTTTGCGTTAGAAATAGAAAACGGCAGATGCGTTAAAATGCGTGACTGCGGGGAAGCTGTTTAATTCTTACCAGACAAACGTCTTTGTCCACTAAAAACTGCGAGAGGTGGAAAGTTTGGAGAATCGAAAGCGTCAAAGTCTGTTGTATTCATTTTTCTTGTTCTGTTTCCTCTGAATAATTTGTTGTTGAAGCATAGTGTAACCTTTGAAATCAAAATGTTAATTTTCAATCATTTTAGGGGTACAATACATTTATAACATAACCTGTACAACACACAATACAGGAGAGGTTCATGAAAGCTGTGCTACTGTTACTCCTTTGAGAAAAGTAAATAATTTTAAAAGAAATAAACAATTTTTTTCAGTGAACGTTATGAATAGCAATTGGTCTGTTGGAATATCTCATGATGCGCATTTGCGCAACTTGGAAAATGTGCCGGCAGAGTTATTGTTGTTCATTATGCCATGTTCACTTAAAAATCGTTGTTTATTACTTATGTTTGCATTCTTTGATGTTGTCAAGAATAACAAAGGAAATCTGGGCTTACATAAGGACGCGGCTTGTTGTCTTCAGTAAAGAAAAACACACGGCTATAAAATTAGTAGACCTGATCATTGCACTTTTTCTCTTATAGATCACAAACAATTTATAAAGTGTTTGCCTCTCAAACACAGTTATCTGGATACACGCAGCTCCGTCATCACATTCTCGTAATTGTTGTTTTGATGCAGTTGTGACGTCATCGATCAGTGTTATTCAAACTCTCTGACAAAAATCAATAATTAACACTATGATGAAAAAAAAAACAATGCTGTAATAAAGATTATAACTTCAGATTGCTTCTATATGATTATTTATGTTTTTCTATTTATTTTAGAGCTGAAATCCTAATTGAAATCGATATACTATTAAAGAAATTTGGCTTTTCTATTGACTTAACAAAACTTCTAAGTGTTCACTTTAATAAAATTTATGTATTTAAAATCTACTCTATGGAATGGTATAATATTTTCAAATTATTGCAACAAATGAGTCCTCTCAACAATTATAGAAAGAAAACTAAATATCACCGATGAAAACCAATGATATATGACGAACCTTAAAAACAAAAGCCTTACTTTGTGGTACGTGTTTTGTGTAATTAGTAAATTTTTGTGATCATTATCAAAATTTAAAAACCAGTTTCACTAAAAAACACAAAACATTGGCAAAATGACCATTGAGAAAGAAGGGAGAGCCGTTAGAATGTTGATATCTGGACCATCCATGCACCACGTTTTACTAACTTTTATTTCAGTGTTTAGTTGTCCTTGATATTACTTTTAAAAATTAACAATCCGTATCAAAACCCATTTAAACAACATTTTTTGATAGGCTGTGCGTCTTTTTCATCGCCAAGTTAGCACAATTTGAAAGTTTTTGACAAAATTTAACCAAACCGGAAGTGACTTTAATTTCTTCGTCTGAGGCCAAAATTTTGCGTCACACCAGATTTAAAGACAGTTAAATTGTCCTGAAACAATGTTAGAAACATAAAAACAAAAGAATTCAATCGCATTAAAATGATATCGTAGGAAAAAGAAATCGGTGCTTGTGACAGTCTTATATCAGCTCATGTACTCTGAATCATCCTTAAAGCGGTGTCCTTACGTGATAAACGTCCAAGGATATTGACCAAAAGACCTCTGTGTGATGATGCATCTTCAGATCTCCAGATCTAAATCCCATTGAACACATTTTTGATTTTTATAAGAAATTTTAAGCCCCCCCCTTCTACTCAATTTCAATGGTTTGGAAAAAATCTAGGCTTTAGGTGTGGCAGCAGATGGGTCAATCTCATACTCAGAGGTACACTGTATCCAACAGTAAAGTATGTCTTGCAGTAAAAGAGCGAATGGTTGTCTTCCTCCAAAGAAATATCTTTGTGTGAGTTTTCATTTTGAGGGTATATCATTTCCCTGACACTTAGCTAAAAATTCTGACGAGATACTTACATGAAATTTACGCAAAATCGAACTGAAATATGCATTATTAAGCATGAATTAACGAAATTATTAATTGTGTGCATTTTTTCTTTAAAACTTAAAAAAGTTTGGTTAACACTTAGAGGTTTGGTTCAGTGTATGTTAAAACAACTAAGCGTGAAGCGCTATGTTATTTGTAAAAAATATGCGAAAATATGATAAGGAAAAAAAATAAAATATGGCATTTCTCTTCAATTTTTTTTAAAGTTTTTTATAAAAATTAAATACTTTGACAAAAATCTTTTTTTTAAAGATATGAATGGGGGTTTTTTAAATAATTCTAAATTTCCCTTTTTTTCCAGCAAATAATAATAAAAACTTCTATTTATTCCTTTTGCAAAACATTTTATATATAAATATAAATAAACTCGTTACATAAGTGTAGTAGGGGTTTGTTTTTGGGAGTGTGAAAAATAATTCCATTCATGGGCAAAGTTGCGTCTATTGTCCCATGGATGCAATTGAAGACTGCAGGTTCATAGTAGAAAAAAAGGGAAACTGCAAATTCAATCATCCCACTTCAAACAAATTTGTCGATTACTGATTGGATAAAAGCTAATCACATGACCCCCTTTAAAATTTTCCGATTCGTCTCCGTTTCCATTTTTCGTCCCCGTCGAGTCATAAATAAAAAATCGGACACGCGATTCCGTTCATAGCGTTGTTATTGTAAATAAAAATTGTGGCTAAGAAACGGTTAATGTAGGAAGTTTAGTTAAATTTTTGTTACCGTAACGATATAATTATGTTGATTGTTATTGGTTTAAAAACCCAATATTTTCATAATATGCACAAATAATTTTTTTTTATATTGAAAAAGGTCTTCAGCGGGATAAATTCGTTACACAGTCAGTTAGTGACCTAATACGGATTCATCCGGGTGTAAAAATGGAAATCCGTATTGGGACTGGGGCTTCGCCTTGCCAATACGGATTTACATTTCACATCCTGTATGAACCCGGGTTTAGTCACTTTTTTTACTGTGTAACTAATAATACATGAATATCTGGGCATGATTATATTTTAAATTTCGTACTACTGCTACTAATGATAATAGAATATATGTTTTAAATAGTCAATGTCTAAGGGCCAATCGTTTTAGGTATCATAAATAATGATTTTAAAATAGTTAATGAAATAAGTTGTATTTTTATTTCATAATTCTTTTTAAAAAATATAGTTATTTTTTTTTTTAAATGTTTTTTTTTTCTTTTTTCCCCTTTTTCTTTGGATATGAATGTCATATATCAACAAATCTAACAACCCTAAAAGTTTTTCGGTCCTTTTGAAAATAAGGAAATAAAGAACATCGATCTTTCCCAATGGTCTTAATATTTTTTTTTCAAATATAAATAAAATGAGGGTTTTTCAAAACGTTGTGGACTAATGCAAAAAAAAAACAATACCAGTTATTCTGTGCTTAAAAAATTTGTAAAAAAAATTAAGCAAATAAAGTTTAAGAATGTTGTAAGTTTAAAACTTTTACATTGATAAATTGCCAAAAAAATTTTAATTAAAAAAGACATTATATGATCACTGGTGCTGTCGTCGTTTATTTTTTTCGACGCCAGACAAGTTAATTTTTTCAAAAAGCCCGCTCCCCTTGTGTCAATACACTTATCTAGATGATTCCCCGGAGTTAAGTTAAAACTTAAACCTGTCTGGCTTGTTTGACAATGTCACGAACAGCTGAAATTTTTAAAGCAAAATAAAATAGTAAATGAATGTTGACAAAAAGAAAGATCCTTTCCTTGATTATGTCAGGGGCAAGTTGCTTGTTTAGTTCATCATCTTCCCACACATAATCAACGTCACTTTTAGACGTTATATTATTGGCTTTTTACACCTTGAATACAAATCAAAATTATAACTGCACATCTTTCATCTTTCTCTCTGAATCTTTGCATTTAAAAACAACTATACTAAATGCATTTTATTCCTCTGTAGGCAGTTTTAACAATCCATAGAACTATAAAAGTTTTTTAGGGGCAAATCTTTACAGAAGGTTTGAAAAAGAAAACCCATCCCCGCTTTTGACGTCATTTACAAGCCCTAAATTGTTTTAACATTACTTATACTGTAAAATTTGTGATAAAACTAAGTAATAGATAAGAATTTACAGAGTGGGGTAAAAATTGCTTATCTCGTGGAACAATTGTGTCCCATTCTATGTCTAAATTATTGGGATTTTTTATGTCAAGTTCTCATACATCAAAATGATTTTTCTCAGTTACACTCACGTTAAAAAATTTTCATATTCGTGGTTGTGTCGCTTGGACATGCCATTGCTTACAAACATATATGTTATTTATTAGAAAATAATACATGTTATTGTGGTTTATTCTATAGAGAGAAAAGATGATGCTAAGTAGATATTTCAAAATTCAATGAAGTGCCTAAAGCGGTTTTAATTTATGTCGTTAGTCCACGAACTTTTCGCTAACCCCTTATACATCAGTATCTGAAGTTCTTTTATTCCGAGTTAAACAAGGTACATCGAGCCTACTTTAGATATGAAATAAATATTGTTAATTGATAAATATCGTCGAAATATTTTATTGATGAATTGATTGACTTTTAGATTAATTATGCCTCATACTTATTCAATCACAGATCTGCTAATACATGTAACGGGGCACCAAAAGTACCAATCGGATTTTCGACAGATTATTGTAAGCATTGGTTCTCCTTAAACAACATCGATAATGTCATTGAGACTTAAACATCTTTCTCATATTAACTTCAGACAACAGGACAATGATAAGATATGTAGATTTACTAGTTCCATTTCCAAGAAGCAGCTATGATGTTAAAGACTCCTGTCGTCTTTCATTTATCTTGTGCAATGATTTTGTAAAGATATTGAATTTGGTAAGGTTGAAGGTAATGATTGAGGTAAAATTCATGATATTTAATTTCGGAATGAGGCTTTAGAGCACATGTTTATACATGTATATTAAATTTTATTTAAATGCCTTACAAAAGTGATAAACATGCATATAAATGACGATGATAATAGGTACTGAATGATTAAATTAATGAATTATTAATTTTCGTGTTTAAACATAATCTTTTACACTTGTTTTCTGTGATTGGCATTTGCCTTTTTTACCTCTGGAATCTTCAATGTTCCAGCAACCAGGACAGCTTTTTCGAAGTTGTTAGCTGCATCACTACCAATATTGAATATTGGAATCTATGAATAAAAAAATATAGAAACCGTTTTCATAAAACAAAAAATGAATAAATAAATTAAGATAAATGAATAAAACATTTATACAGGGTGTTTCAACAAACATGTCCCAACTTTTGATGTCTATATTTTTGCACAATAATTAAATATATATAAAATTATAACTGTATTTAAACGACCATTTTCTTGCAATATCATTGTGTTATAAACAATATAAATTAAAGTAATGACATCTTTTCCATTTACATTTTGATTACATTTTCAAAAGTTAGTTTGTTAAATTTTTCCTTCAGAATTGGATCAATGGATTTTTATAAATTTAACAATACGACAGAAAATCTCCGAAATCATCAATAGTAGTGCACAAGATTTTGAAAAAAAAATAATATCATATAAACCCATCTTTCTAAAAAAAAAAACATTTCATTAAAAATATCCAAATACAGTGGAGCCTCATTTATCCGGACGCTTTGGTTCCCAGTCAATTTGTCCGGATATGTGAAGCGTCCGGATACCTGAATCACCAGTTAAACAAGACATAATAACATTTTGAATTTCTGTTCCAATAAAAAAGCGTCCGGATTCTGAAGCATCCGGATATCTGGCTTCCGGATATCTGAAGGTCCACTGTATATGTCATTAAGGACTTCAGAGAGAAAATAAAGATCGTGACTGAAATATTGTTACATTTTAGAATACATAAAAATGATGTTAAATTGAAAACTGCTCCTGATTATCAAACTTTAAAAATGCCTGTCTTAAAAATAATTGATATACAATTCCCCCAACTCTCATATTGATAAAATTGTTTGGTTATGTGATTTTCATTTTTGCAAACAAAAAATATTTCGTTAATACTGTCTAACTTTATACTGAAACCACAAACTCGGGACATGTTTGCTTTATGACAATGTCACAAACAGCTGATTTTATAAGAAAGTCGTATTACAAAACTTTCGCGAATAAACGCGTAACTTACGCGATATAAGGCGAAACTTTCGCGAATAAACGCGTAATTTTCTCGAATAAAAGCGTAACTTTCGCGTTATAATGTCGCGTTATTTCGCCATATAATATGCATATAATAATGTTACTCAGAAATCTTGATTTTTACTGACAGATAAGAACATGAACACAGACGGGAACTCTCAGGAACTTGTTTATAAAATATCATTTCCTGAGATGTACTGGAGAAATGATACGAGAATAGGATAGATTAGTCATCAGAATATCATTTCTATTTTAAAACCTTACCAATTAACAAGAGGCCCATGGGCCACATCGCTCACCTGAGCACTGTGGCTAGGAAAAAAAAAATTGGTTTATTATTTGAAAAGTTCAAATCCAAAAGTAGTCCCCTGACCAATCATGGCTTTGTTTTTCTTGAGAAGGTGAATTTTAAAGAATTTTCCTATATATTTCTATATAAAACTTTGGTCGGCCACTGTGGCCCCGCCCTATTCCCGGGGTTCATGATTTGAACAAACTTGAATCTACACTACCTGAGGATGCTTCCTTATAAATATGATCAATTATGGCTTTGCTATTCTTGAGAAGATTTTTAAAGAATTTTCCTATATATTTCTATGTAAAACTTTGGTCGGCCATTGTGGCCCGCCCTACCCCCGGGGGTCATGATTTGAACAAAATTTGAATCTACACTACCTGAGGTTCTTCCAGATAAATATGATCAATTATGGCTTTGCTATTCTTGAGAAGAAGATTTTTAAAGAATTTCCCTATATAATTCTATGTAAAACTTTGTTTGGCCATTTTGGCCCCGCCCTATCCCCGGGGGTCATGAACTCATGATTTGAACAAACTTGAATCTACACTACCTGAAGATGCTTCCTTATAAATATGATCAATTATGACTTTGCTATTCTTGAGAAGAAGATTTTTAAAGAATTTTCCTATATATTTCTATGTAAAACTTTGGTCGGCCATTTTGGCCCCGCCCTACCCCAGGGGTCATGATTTGAACAAACTTGAATCCACACTTCCTGAGGATGCTTCCATATAAATATGATCAATTATGGCTTTGCTATTCTTGAGAAGAAGAAGATATTTCTAAAACATTACCACCCCCGGGGGTCAAATTTTACACTTGGGGATACTTCCATATAAATATGATCAATCATGGCTTTGCTATTCTTGAGAAGAAGATTTTTCCTATATTTCTATGTAAAAGGGCATATAATTATGTGGCCCTTCATTTGAACAAACTTGAATCTCCCTGAAGATGCTTCATATAATTATGATCAATTACTTTGCCTTGAGAAGAAGATTTTTAAAGAATTTTCCTACATATTTCTATGCTTTGTGGCAAGTTTGAACAAATTTGAAACATACCTGAGGATGCCGTAAATCTTTCCTGGCACAGTGGTTCTTGAGAAGAAGATTTTTAAAACATACCATCAAATTTTCATTAATTCTCAATTATCTCCCCTTGAATGAGGGCGTGGCCCTTCATTTGAACAAACTTGAATTCCCTTCACCCAAGGATGCTTTGTGGCAAGTTTGGTTGAAATTGGCCCAGCGGTTCTTGAGAAGAAGTCGAAAATGTGAAAAGTTTACAGACAGACGGACACCGGACAAAATGTGATCAGAAAAGCTCACTTGAGCCTTCGGCTCAGGTGAGTTAATAAAATGTATTTTTTTTCTTGTACATGTTTTTCAATTGTAAAATTCAAGAGAAAGTCTTTAGACTGATTTTTTTTTTTTAGAAAACCTCCACTTGACACTTTTTCATGCTGTTTTTAACCAGTAACACAATACAACTGTACCACTAGTAAATTAAGCAATCAATCATTTTGGACTAAAAATTTTACCCTGTAGAAACATAACTTAAAAGTGAATGAACCGTGTATCATTTCATGAGGGTCATATGATTAATAAATATGTTTAAATAACAATTATAATTGGATGTTGTAAATTACAAAGTTCTCCGAGGGGTTATAGAGAAGTTCGTGGACTAGGGCCATAAATAAAACTATTAAGGTATATACAGTAGAGTTTGTACGCTTTGAATTAATTGTCAATGTTTTCGTAAGCAAGGGAATGACAACATGGCGCAACCTCAACATACGATATCGTATTTCTACAGTGAATCCAACACAAATATGGTGGGACACAATTGACATTACCTCCTTTTGTCAATTTTCTGAGATCTTGATCTTTATAAAATAGAATCATTTCAAATTCTCTATAGAGAGTGCATAAAAAAGGCGCCGGAAAGGGGTGATTTTCCCCGAAATTCATAATCTTGATACTACTCTTGGAAAACTTGCATAAACTTTGAACTGTTTGAACAGCACTGAGAAAGACCATATATGACAGTAAGGATGGATTCAATAGCAAGATAACTTAAAATTGTAGCTTGTGATAGTCCAAGATCAAAATAGCCTTTTGCTTATCATTGTAATAAATAAACTTGATCCCAAATTCAACACAAAGTTGAGACTTAATCAAATGCCTTGGTTAAACAGCAAAAGTTTCGCGTTATAACGCGAAAGTTACCCGTTTATTCGCGAAAGTTTCGCGTTATAATGCCACAAAGCATCCTTCTTGGGTGAAGGGGATTCAAGTTTGTTCAAATGAAGGGCCACGCCCTAATTCAAGGGGAGATAATTGGGAATTAATGAAAATTTGGTGGCATATTTTAAAAATCTTCTTCTCAAGAACCACTGTGCCAGGAAAGATGAAACTTATTGGGAAACATCCTCAGGTAGTGTAGATTCAAGTTTGTTCAAATCATGACCCCCGGAGGTAGGGCGGGGCCAAAATGGCCGACCAAAGTTTTACATAGAAATATATAGGGAAATTCTTTAAAATCTTCTTCTCAAGAATAACAAAGCCATAATTGATCATATTTTGTAAAAACAATTTTGGCTAAGACACGTACATGTAAAGGGGGGGTTTAGAAACAAACATTGCAAATATTATGTGATTCGTATTGGGTTAAATTTTTTAAATACGTTTATTTATTTTCATTTATCATATTTTTTTTGAAGCAGTAGCTTTTTTGTTCCAGTTCGGCCTTTCCTCTGCCATTCGTGATAAAAAAAATAATGAAAAAACAACAGTAAGCTGGGTATTTAAAACCTAGATTTGTCAGATCAAAAGCTTCTAAATTACTTGGAGAGTGCTGAAGAATCCCAAAGTAACATGGTTTAACGAAAAATCCCGGGTTATATGGATAACATTCAACATAACGGGTAAGGTTTAGTGCGAATGTGTGAAAAAATTTAAAGGTCTTGTCTCCAAGGAAAACCTTTTTTTCGTTCGGTTTTTTTTTTCCCTATTTTTAAAGGTCTTCCGTCTTCACGGAAGCCTTATAGTATTTATTGTTTTTTATTATTATTATTCTTATTATTAAGGTCTTCCGATTCCTTCGGAAGACCTTTTTTTTTTCCGTCGGTTTCCTATTATTATTAAGGTCTTCCATCTTCACGGAAGACCTTATACGATTTATTGTTTCTTTTATTAATTTTCCGACTTCCTTCGGAAGACCTTTTTTTTTTCTTCTGTTTTCTATTATTATTATTAAGGTCTTCCATTCCTTCAAAACCCTTTTATTGTTTTCCTTCTTTTTTTTTTATTATTATTATTATTATTATTCTTTTTTATAGCAGCCGATATTCAGCTATAGGGGACGTTTCAACTTTTTTTCTGGGGGAAATGCATCAAAAGAATATCTCCAGACGTGTTTTTCTTTTTTTCAAAATTTCTTCCTTCGCGTTTTTGGGGGGGTTTTTGTATTTTTTAAAAGGCATTTTGTCCAGCAGTTTTCTGAGAACGGCTGAAATTGAACATGAAATCACTGAGGTGATGAACATCGAACTCCATTATGGGGAACGACCTTTATTTTTCGTCGGGCATTTCCCGGGTTTCAAAGGGAATGAATTAAAAATCCGTTTTTTCAACTTTTTTGTTTTTCAATATTTTTTTTTGGGTTTTACGGGTTTATAAGTTTTAAAAATTTCTAAATATGTGTTCAATATCTTGATGCGTGCATATATTGAAAAGATATGACCAAACCAAACTTTATCCCACTGTGGGGGGTTAAACCCCGCGGGGGCTTGACATTTTTTTTTCTTTGTTTCTGTCTTTTTTCATTGCAAATGAATTTTCTCTTTTTTTAACATGTATAAATTTTCCCCGTTTTTTAAAAAATTTTTTGTATTGAGGAATACTGGTAATAATCATGAGATATGTTGAGAGGCTGTGTAAAGGAAAAAAACGAAAAAAATACATTCTGAAATTTTATGGGATGACGCAGCATGAATTCTAACGAAAACCGGTCGGAAGACCTGCTTGTTGCACCAGAAACAAGAAGCATCTAGTTATTATTATTATTATTCCACTTTTCATGTACAGGTCATATCTCCGCTGTGCGTGATTCAATTTGAACGTTTTTTTCAGGGATGTCATCATGTTGTTCTCCAGGGGTGCCCTTTCACTTTTTGAAATTTACTTCCGTTCGCGTTTTTTGGGGAAATTTGTATTTTTTAAAGGGAAATTTTTTCCAAAAAATTCTAAACAGTAACGATTAAAACTAAAATTACGGACTGATAAAAATGAATGTAGATGTGTTGATCGACCTTCATTTTTCGTCGTTCTGACTTCCGGTCCAAACGGAATGAAATTAAAAGTCTAATTTTTCAACTTTTTTTTTTTTCCCTTTCTTCTTTGGAAATCACAGGGTTGATGAGTATTTTTAAAAACTCTAAATATGTTTTCAACATTTTCATGCGTGCATTTGTTGCAAAGATAAACCATCCAAACTTTGTCTCACTGTCGGGGGTTCGAACCCCGCGGGGGGCTTGCAAAATGTTTTCTTTGTTTCTGTTTTTTTCAGTTGCTTTAATTTTTCTTTCTTTTTTATAATGTATGGAAGATTTTGTCGATTTTTAAAAGCGTACAATTTCAGATATTTTCTTGTGGAATAACTGTAATAATCACGATCTGATGTTGAGAGACTGCTGTCAATGAAAGTAAACGATAAAAATATTCCTAAATTTATTTCATGGCCTGACGGAGCAGAGATTTCTAACGAAAAGTCGGGCGGAAGACCTGCTTGTTGCCCGAGCAAGAATGCATCTAGTTATTATTATTATTCCACTTTTCATAGTACAGGTCATATCTCAGCTGTGCGTGGACGAATTTCAACGATTTTTTCAGGGATGATGCATCTTGTGAATATCTCCAGGGATGTCCCTCACTTTTTTGAAATTTTTCTCTGTTCGCGATTTTTGGGGAAATTTGTATTTTTTAAATGGAATTTTGTCGCAAAAAATTCTCGAGAACGGCAAAAGATATGAAACTGAAACTTGCTAAGGTGATAGAACATCGATTGTAGATGTGTTCATTGACCTTCATTTTTCGTCGTTTTGACTTCCGGTCGCAAACGGAAAGTGAATTCAAAAAGTCTAATTTTTCAACTTTTTTGTTTTTCAATATTTTTCTTTTGAATTTACAGGGTTTATAGAGCGTCTTCAAAAATATCTAAATATGTTTTCATTTTCTTCATGCGTGCGTTTATTGCAAAGATATGACCGTCTCAAAATTTGTCTTACTGTCGGGGGTTCGATCTGCTGGGGCGTTTTGAAATTTTTTTCTTTGTTTTTGTCTTTTTTCAGATGCAAATTACTTTTCATCTCTTTCATAACATGTTTGGAAGATTTTGTCGATTTTTAAAAGCTATATTTGAAGATATTTTGTGAAATACCTGGAACAATCACGATCTGTGTTGAGAACCTACTGTAAATGAACGTTAACAAAAAAAAACACTTTATGAAATCTATTTCATGGGATGACACAGCAAAGATTGCAAAAGAGAAGTCGGTCGGAAGACCTGCTTGTTGCCCCAGCAACAAGAACGCATCTAGTTATTAAGGTCTTCCGCTAAGAAGGCTTCTGTTTTCACTCTAAGACCTTATAGTGATTCTATTGTTTCTTATTATTATTAAGGTCTTCCGTTTCAGACGGAAGACCTTATAGTGATTCTACTGTTTTTTCTTATTATTATTATTATTATTTTTTTCCCCAAATCTTGTCGGCAAGATTTCTCAAGAGATGGCTGGACAGATTTTCATGAAATTTTCAGTATGATAGAGAATTAAAAATACGCCCAGGCGTTTTTTTCCTTTTTTCAAAATTCTCTTCCGGTCGTCAGATTTGTCCGATTTCCGCTTTTTTCAAAATAATTTTGTCTAAGTCATATCTCAGAAACGGTAAGAGATAAAGATACCAAACTTATATGAGTAATAGATCTTAATAAGTAGGCATGTCCATTTGGGTAAAGATCGTCTGCCGTCACTTCCGGTCGTCACAGGAAGTGATCAAAGAAATCGAAAATTTCAAGTTTTTCTTTCATGAAACTTTTTTAGCATCACATTATAGCATTTTATTTGTTGTTTCGATGTATATCAGTCCCACTGGAAACAAAAACGACAACTTCCGGTTATAAGAGAAAAACTGCATAATTCGAGTATTTTTCTTTCCCATAAATATGTTTTATAGATAAAGTATTTGTAATGATTTTAAGATATGTTATCTAGACTGCAAATGAGCACAATAACGTCAAATATTTTTGTAACTTTACTTCCGGTCGCGTGATTTCCTGTCCTCAAAATGAGAAGTTATCATAGCTAGATCTCGTAAACGGTAAGAGATGATGACACTAAACTTATGGGAATGATAGATCTTAATGAGTAGATAAATTCATTTGGGATACGATCGTCCGCCGTCACTTCCGGTCGTCACAGGAAGTGATCAAAGAAATCGAAAATTTCAGTTTTTCTTTATGGAACCCTTCTTGGCGTCACATTATTGCATCTTATTTGTTGTTTTGAAGTATGTCAGTCCCACCGGAAGCAAAAACGACATCTTCCGGTTATAAGAGAAAAACTACATAATTTGAGTATTTTTCTTTCCAATAAATATTTTTATAGATAAAGTATTTGTAATGATTTGAGGGTATGTTATCTAGACTGTAAATATCTACAGTAACGTCAAATTTCTTTTTAAAATTCACTTCCGGTCGTGTGATTTCCTGTCCTCAAAATGAGAATTTATCATAGCTAGATCTCGTAAACGGTAAGAGATAAAGACACCAAACTTTTATAAATGGTAGATCTTCATGAGTAGACAAAACCAGTTGGAATAAGATTGTCCGCCGTCACTTCCGGTCGTCACAGGAAGTGATCAAAGAAATCGAAAACTTCAACTTTTCTTTATGGAAACCTTTTTTGCATCACATTATAGCATCTTATTTCTAGTTTTGAAACATGTCAATACCACCGGAAATAAAAACGGCAACTTCCGGTTATAAGAGAAAAATACCTTATATGAGTATTTTTCTTTCCCATTAATATTTTTTGTAGATAAAGTATTATAGGAGTGATAGATCTTGATGAGTAGGCAAATTCATTTGGGTTAATATTGTCCGCCGTCACCTCCGGTTGTCACAGGAAGTGATCTAAGAAATCGAAAATGTCAACTTTTTTTTAATGAAACTTTCCTTGCATCACATTATAGCATTTTATTTGTAGTTTCAAAATATATTAGTCTTACCGGAAATAACAACGACAACTTCCGGTTATAAGAGAAAAACTACATAATTTGAGTAGTTTTTCTTTTCCATAAATACTTTTTAAAGATAAAGTATTTGTAATGATTTTTTGATGTTATGCAGACTGCAAACGTCTACAGTAATGTATAATATCTCGGAAAAATTCACTTCCGGTCGCATGATTTCCTATCCTCAAAATGAGAAGTTATCATAGCTAGATCTCGTAAACAGTAAAAGATTAAGACACCAAACTTATATGAGTAATAGATCTTGATTAGTAGGCAAGACCATTTGGGGTAAGGTTGTCTGCCGTCACTTCCGGTCGTCACAGGAAGTGATCAAAGAAATCGAAAATTTCAATTTTTCATTTATGAAACTTTTTTTGCTCATTACATTATAGCATCTTATTTGTAGTTTCGAAATATGTCAAACCACCGGAAACAAAAAACGACAATTTCCGGTTATAAGAGAAAACTACATAATTTGAGTATCTTTCTTTCCTTAAAATTTTGTATAGTTAAAGTATTTGTAATGATTTTTAGATATGTTATTCAGACTGCAAATGTCTACAGTGAAGTCTAATATCTTAGTAAAATTCACTTCCGGTCGCTTGACTTCCTGTCCTCAAAATCAGTTATCATAGCTAGATTTCGTTAACGGTAAGAGATTAAGACACCAAATTAATAGGGATAGTAGACCTTGATGAGTAGACATATCTTTTGAGTTTAAGATCGTCCGCCGTCACTTCCGGTTGTCACAGGAAGTTATAAAATAAATAAAAATTTTAAACTTTTATTTATGGAATCTTTCTTAGTATTACCTTATAGCATCTTACTTGTAGTTTCGATATATGTAGTCCCACTGGAAACAAAAACGACGACTTCCAATTATGAGAGAAAAACTGCATGAATTGAGTATCGTACTATCCCAAAAATATCTTTTATAAAAAAAAGTATTTGAAATGATTTTGGGACATTTTATTCAGACTGTAAATGTCTAGAGTAACCTCAAATATCTTCTTTTAAAATTTACTTTCTTCAGGTCACGTGATTTCTTGTCCTCAAAATGAGACCTTTGACCCTTACTCAAAAAGTAATAAAGAAGTTTACCTCTCTCTCTCTCTCTCTCTCTCTCTCTCTTTGAAGACCTTGATCTGTGACCTTGATAAATGACCTTGACCTTTGACCCCATTGACCCAAAGGTCACAATCAAGCTTAAGTATGTGGAGGTATTAACAACTCTCATTTTAACAAATGCTTATAAAATACCCCCCTACCCGTCCCTCTAAAAAAATCAATAGCAACATAGAAAAAACTTCTACCTCTGAAAAGACACCACACATCGACATAAGATTAAGGATTTGAGTAGAAGACACCTTAAAGAAAGTGTCCTAAGAGTTTTACGGTGAGTCTCTTGAGTATAATGAAATTCTACGGATTATCGGCAAAAACTGGATTTTTTTTTGTCTGAAATTTTAATTCTGATGGGCATAAAATGAATTCAAGCTTTTATTGGCTATTTCTTCATTTGTTGTTAATATCATTCGATTCTCCTGCTCTAATACGACATTTTAATACCAAGTATTCTAGCTTTCTTTGGTATGTGGAATTTATTTCAATTTTATTTAGATTTAATATTAATTGAATGAATCTTGATTTCATTTGAAATTTGATTTTTTTTTTCTAGAATAACACAATCTTATAAGAAATAGCGACTTTCTGCATAGTAAAAAGCAATACACGTTTCTTTCCTGTGTTTCCCATCTAGAAATACATGTTTGGAATTTTATTTATGCTACTTACAATGAATTTAATCCACACACATATTCCATACCTATTTTGGTCAGGAATGTTGAAATCCGAACCCGATTCTCTGTTTTCTTCTATAATTACAAACTGCCTTGCATCTCTCGCTCATGTTTCTCACATGCTCTTTAAATAATTTATCGCCATTCATTTCAAATATCAAACAACTCAAATCGGACATTTTTCAAACATCTCTTTAATACATGTATAATGCACATATGATGCAGGCACACATGGGACATTTCACAACATTTTCACTTACGCTTCCGTCTTGATGCGCAGATCAAATGCATGTTATTCATATTATTAGGTATTATATATCATAGTTTTAATCAGAACCTACCCCTTACATCTTAACACGAAAACAATCTCATTCAAGCTCATATATACACCTAGGAACGTGTTACAATGTTTTTAACGTGCTCTCTTTGCGTGATCAATGAATTTGTGGTTATCCCCGAGTCGACTCTAATAATCCAGGAAGTCTGTTTAGAGTATATTTACAGCAAACTGCGAGCCCGATCTAAAATCCTAGTAGAGAAATGAGAATTTTGCTGTTTTATTTATTTTCTTGCTTTTCTTCTACTTTTTTCAGCCCAAATGATATCGAAATGCTTAAAAGGGTGGAGAGGCCGATAATTGTCCACTGAACAATTAGTCTACTAGTTTATTATATGTTTGTCTTTTTTAAAATAGAAAAAAAAAACATCCTGCGTGCAGTAAATAGAGAAGAACGGAAGACCTTATTTGTTGCTGTAGCAACAAGAGTTTCTAGTTATTATTATTATTATTATTCTTTTTTGACATATTTTGTGCAGGCGATTTCTCGAGAACTATTCAGCGGTTTTCAATGAAACTTTCACAGAATATGTGTTATAATATGAAGTTGTTACTTTTGAAGGAGAATTTAGAAAATACGATTCCGGTTTAAAGTTATGGACAATTTCCTGATTTTAAAATGCAATTTTGTCGCCCCTTTTTATCGAAAATAGCTGAGTATATGAACTAGAGACTAATTGGAGATGATAGATCATGACTTTGTGGTTTGCAGAATCGTCTTTTCTTGCGTCGTCAGTACTTCCGGTCGTTACGAATTGCAAACTTAAAAAAATCGTGATTTTCTAACTTTTTTGTTTTTCGGTATTTTTCATTTATATTTGGTATGGTAGTAGAAGCCCTCCGTATAATGCTTACTATTTAATTTGTTTGAATGTCGATAAATCTAAACTCTAGATATTAGCATTCAAAAATCTGAAGCGAGTCCAAAATGGCGGCTGTCTCTGTCAACGCCGACATTTCGCAATAGTGGTTTACGGAGGCAGCCGAGCGTTTGCTTGAACGAAAGTAACATAAGAATAAATGAAATGTAAAGGAATACTTGGATTGTCACGTCGTAGTTTCGTTGCAGTTCTGTGTCAAGCTAACGTCTTCTATAATTGGTTTTGGCTGGTTTTCAAAGTAGAAAAACAAAAGACGATTGCGCACAATGTGCAAATGAAATTCGATACCTTATATCTTTTGTGCATCACGGAAAATCATATAAGTAATACTTTCTCAAAAAAGAATATCAATTAATATTGTCAGTATAAATCTTCACCACTGTTTTTCCTATACACACTTGTGTCATATTAAACTATAAATAAGACAAAAATAAGATAACGATTTTTTTAAAGATCGCTTTATGGAGTTTATTTAGCATTCTTGTTTCAAAGACCTGATTCAAGTTATTGAGCATAAATGATTTCTGATTCCTTGACCATCAAAGGGCGAGCCATGTTTTCCGGCGAAACGTTTCAACCTTTTTCAATTAACTAATCGGGATAGTTAAGTTTGGGGATAAACAGGAAATTGAAGAAAAAAAATCATAACCGTTTCACCGCTTTAGTGTTACAAGCATATATACAATATGGACTTTTTAAAATGTGTTAAATATGCTTTCTAAATCTGGAATCTTAGGCTATGAGAACGTACGTAGAGCTATCACACCTATTTAATAGAACATTCCAAAGAAAAAGCGCGAAGATTAACTCGTGGCGTTTGGCGCTAAAGTTTGAATAGTGACCTGCCTTTCATAATTATAAGAGAGAGGCACTGCTTCGTAATTATGTACAAGTAGATTTAGTGTAGATGTTCTTATTGTGTAATATTTAGTGCGTTGAAATTTTGTGCTGGCGACTTGGGTTCAATCCCCTTGTGTGCAAATCGTTTTTTACATTTTCAGCACGATTTAACGTTTTTCTTTCCGGAATCGGACGGAAGACCTTCTTGTTGCTCGCAACGAGTTTCATCTAGTTATTAAGGTCTTCCGTTTCCAACGGAAGACCTTATTGTTTTCGTTCGGTTTCTTTTCCCTATTATTATTATTTTTTTTTCTTACCGATTTTTGTGCAAGCGAGTTCTCGGAAACGGCTTGGTCGATTTTCACGAAACTTTCAGATCTGATAGATATTGGTCTGAACCTTTTTGGAAATTTTTTATAAGTACATAATTAACTTCCGGTCGTGAGATATGGACGATTTACGGATTTTAAAAGGGTCAGCTTGTCCGGGCAATCACTAAAAAACGAATGAAGATATTGACTTGAGATTTTCAGTGAAGGTAGAGGAAGGATTGGTGAATTCCTTTTTTGAGTTTATATCTTTCCAGCGCAAAAGGCGTTGAAGCTCGCCTGAGCTCATTATAATTATAATATTTCTGACCATCAAATTTTGTGCACGTGATTTCTCGAAGACTACTGCATGGATTTTTATGAAATTTGCAGGAACAATGTGTTGCTATATGCAGTTACTATATCCTGGAGATTTTTTGAAAATTCCTTTTCCGGTGCCAAGTTACGGACAATTATCTGATTTTAAATTGACATTTTGTTCGTGGATAATCTAAAGAACGGTTAAAGATATCATTGTGGAACTTTCAGAGATTATAGATCGTGATAAGAACTGTCGAAGACGCGATCTTTTGTACGTCGTCTATACTTCCTGTCGTAACGGCACGCAAAGAAAAAAAGTCAAATTTTTAAACTTTTTTGTTTTTCAATATTTTCAAATCATATTAGTATGGTTGATAGAAACATTTCTCATTAGGCTGAATATATAATTTGTTTGTAAATTGATGAATTCGAACTCGAGATATTAACATTCAAAAGTCTGAAGCGTGATCTTAATGGCGTCGGTCTCTGTCAATTCCGACATTTCGCAATAGGGGTTTACAGAGGCAGCTGAGCGTTTGCTTGAACGAAAGTAACATAAGGAACAATGAAATGTGAAGGGATACTTGGATTGTCACGTCGTAGGTTCGTTGCAATTCGGTGTCAAACTACATTTATTATCCAAGGTCTACTTACAAGTCTTCTTTAATTGGTTTTGGTTGTTTCTCAAAGTAGAAATAGAAAAGAATTGATGTGCAAACGAAGTACAATATTTATATCTTTTGTTTTGCATAATGGTAACACATAGCTTAAATCATAGTTAAAATTAATAGTTTTTAAAGAATGTAGTAGGTAAAAAACGTGACCACTGTTTTCCCATGCACACTTGTGTCATATTAAATCAATAGAAAGGACAACTGTTACAATAAGAAAATATTTTATTTTTAAAGATAACAATTTTTCAAAGACCGTTTAATTGACCTATATAAACATTTTATTTTCTCAATGCAAGTTATTGAAGATAATAGAATCTTATTTCTTGACCCTCGTAGGGCGATCGAGGCATTTTTTTCGGTGAAACATACCACCTTTTTCATGAAAGTGTAAGTAATCGGCATAGTCAACTTTCGTGATTGAAAATTGAAAAATTACCAATTAATAGCTGTTTCGCTGCTTTAGTGTTATTTGCCTATATACGATATGTTTCATGTGTGTGTTATACTTTCCACACCTCAAAATTTAGGCTAGGCGATAAGAACGCTCTTTTGTTATTTGATTGAAGCTATCTCACCTATTTAAGGTAGAGATTGATAGGTTGTCAACAAAAAAAACTACCCATTGAATTTTTCTGAATTTTTTATATGTTTGTGTTTAGTCCTTGTTCTAAATCATATCAAAAATTCAAGGTAGGTCATCGGGCTAGTTTAAGAGAAATTCGACAATTCTAATATAGCCTTCATCAACCACCGAAGAGCTGAAAAAGCAGGGTAAAATAAAATAAGAATATGATATGAAAAGGGCTGTAAATTTTTTATTGATATATCAATTATCATTTGTCTTATATGAATTCAAACATCTGTCTATATGGATTAATATTTGACATCAATCTCAAATCTATCAAGCATTGTAAGCGAAAAAGAGAATTACATTTACCAAGATGCATCGTCAAATTAGGTTAAAATATTGCCTATTCATTGCACAAAGTCTCACACTTCTGCTTCCACTGTGAAAAAATGACCCATCAAATTTCTTTTTTTATTGCATATTACAGTTAGCCTATAAGTGTCTTAAATTTTAGAAAAAAATCATACTACATAATGGGGTTTAAATTCAACCTGGAACAAGTTTATTATCTTACACCCTACCCTACCCCCTTTCTATAGAAGGATGCAATTTTAAAGAATATGGTGACTAAGAGAGATTATCAAGAATTTATCAAAATATTTCACAGAGAATGAGTAAATTCTTTGTAATATTCTTCTAAATTACATTTTGTATCACAAAAACAATTTATACATGTACACCTAGACACAAGTTGCCCTGGTTGACCTTTTTGCACTTACATTAAAAAAGATAAGAAGTTTTCCTTATATTGTTCAAATTGACTTGATAAATAGAATTAATCAAAATATTTCAAAGAAAATGAGTAATTTTTTTAAATATTCTTCTAAATTACATTTTATATCACAAAAACAATTTATACATGTACATCTGGACACAGTTTGCCCTGGTTGACCTTTTTGCACTTATATTAAAAAAGATAAGAACTTTCCTTGATTTCGTTCAAATTGACTTTGTAGATTTATTATACATATGATTCTTGGATGAATTATCAATGACAATGTGTTTTGACCAATTCTGTGCATAAGTAAACTGGTTTTATTATCTTCCTTTGACAACAATAGAATGATTAATTTCACTTTTCTTTTAACAATTCCTTTTTTATTCCAAATACATGTAGACATAAATAAGAAAACCCAGTGATTGTGAAGTTTTGAACACGGAATCAATCCACAGCATGTTATCCTTGTTTTAAAAACATTCAGATAAAAATGTGTTATGTATTACACTGTTAAATGAAGACTGCCTGGTCATCAGTTGTCAGATATTAATACACTGAAGCATGGTAAAAAAATGCTAAATACATGGTAAAAAGTGCAGGAAAATTGGGTGATTTGGTTATCATTGCATACATACAAAAATAGTGTAATAATTTACAAAAAAAAACATACAATGTATTAGAGGTAATAATTTGTAACTTTAAAGTATAGATTTTTCAAACAGATTCATAAAATTAGAGGAATCCCACCATAAACTGTATGTGATACTTTACAATTTTTAAACTCATGATGTAGTTCAACAAAATAAAGTGAATACATTCAGTACATGTACGGTAATAGGATAAACTTGCTATTTTGCTTTTTGTCTTATTGGCTAACAAAGATCAATGTAAACATGTACATGCATTTTTAATTGCCATTGTATGCAGTCAGTTGCGTCATGTTCAAGGATCCTGACAATTCTGTTGTTTTTATTTCAATACATGTACAACAAACTGAAGGTGTTCTTTCACAAGGAACTGCAGTAAGCAAAATTCACTCTGTATATTCAGATTTTGAAGCATGTGTTATGGTGTGATATGTTGTTCCTCTTTACTGTCTCCTTCTGGTAGTTCTTTTTCTGAAAAGAACAAATTATTTTAATACAATAAGAACAAAAATACATGTTTTACTTCTTACTTACACTGCAAACATAGTATGACTATATCTACATGAATATAAGACACTTCTGAGATACTTTTTTTTATATAGTGTCATGAATTTTTTAAATTAAATGCATATAAAATCGGCCTTATTAATCTGGGCACTTTTGCTCCCAAGGAAATTATTTGGATTAATGAATTGTCTTAATTAAACAAACTAGTAAATAAGGATAAAGATCAAATATTTTAGTTTCTAAATGTAGGCCACACTCTAAGGCCAAGACCATGGGGTTAAAGGAAAAGAAATATAAAACGTAAAATACAAAGACTCAGCACAAACTGTTCAAGAGTTAATACCAAAGGATCAAGTTTTTGTGGAAATAAAAAACTACATGTACCTGTCAGTGACACATCAATGCATATACAACTAGCAACCTAACAATTATATGTTATATGTGGAATTAAATACTTTTCTTTTTACATCTTATTCCATTTTTTAAATTTAGTTTTGTCCCTAATTACCTTATTGATATAAATCCAATATTCTTTTGTAACACTGCAGATGAGACTTGATTAGCCAAGGATCCTATATTTCCATGGGATCTGTAACATGATGAAAATAAAATAAAGTAAATAGCTTGATCTATTTAAAAAAAATGTAGAATTTATTAACAATTTTGATTTATTTTGCAAATTTAGCTATGATAATGTGAAGAGGTCAATATTAAAAAAACATGTCAATTACAAGTTTTTTAACAAAACTGACTTCTTCATATTATCATACCAATTCTTTGGTGCTTTAGTTGAAACAATTTCAGTCAAGTTAGAAAACATCTTTACATTTTACAGTCTTTTTGGTTATTCAGTTTTGAATTCAATTTATAACATGACTTTTTATATGTTTATACACAAATATTTACCATACATGTATTTAAGTCAATAGAACACCTATATGTCTAGTGATGCAGGGATCCCCGGTTAGATTCTCAGTCTAGCCATACATATTCCTCGTTTCCTGACACACAAGTATGCCACTTTTCTGTTTGCTGTAGCAGATCTGGCTTGAACTTTCCTGAAATATTAATATGATCTTTGAGAAATTATTGACTTAAAAAAATGCTTCTATATGTATACAATAATACTGTATGTACATTATTATAATGGTGTTTAAATTAAAAATACAAGGACTAAAAATCATAAATTTAAATTCATAATACATGTATTATAAAACACACCCTTTTTACTAACCCCCTTGGAAAAAAAAATCTGGATTTTCCCTGATACACGTGCAAGTGTAAATTGAAAGGAAACAAATAAAGTTTTAAATACAAACCAATGGCTATTTTGGAGTTAATGTAAAAAGCACTCTTTCCAGGTGACACTTGATTTGGCCACATTATTTCAGCAGAGAAAGCTGAATACACTGTCTAGTCCATAGCTTGCTTCACCTGTAGAATTAATCTAAATATTTCTTATAATCTGAGCATACAACAAATAATATAAATTTATTACTGTACATAAATATACATAAGACAAAAAAAAATAGTCTTGTTTCCTGCTACCAGGCCCTATTTTTATGGCACTTGATCATAAAGTTGGTTCTTTTTTTTAATGCAACTTTTTACAATTTGCTTATTATTTCAAAAAGACAAAAGATTCGCTAGTAAATTTCCACTATCATTTATAAAAGGGGTTTGCATAATTAAATTTAAAGCATCTGTCATCCAAAGCTGAGAATGTTTACACATTTCTGCATTTGAACAATATAAGCAAAAAACATTTCCTCATGTGTTAGGCACAAATAAGTATGATTACTTTACATTTTGCAATAATTCATACCAATCTGGCCTTTATCATGTTGCGCGCGCGCCCGCGCGCGCGCGCGCGCGCGCGCGCGCGCGCGCGCTGACACCAGAAATGTGTGTGTGTGTGTGTGTGTGTGTGTGTGTGTGTGTGTGTGTGTGTGTGTGTGTCTAGAAGTTATTTTTCTCTCTCTCTCTCTCTCAGTCTCGCGCGCGCGCGCGCGCGCGCGCGCGCGCGCGCGTCATAAAATAAGTTTTAAATTTTTGCGAGAGAGAGAGAGAGAGAGAGAAACTACTTTAGGAAGAGAGAAAAAATCTATGAAGGTAATTCAATTGAAGCTAAATATACTGGTTGTACCAGACCTATGTAAACAAACAAGCACCATAGTCATGATACTAAGTCGTAAATAATCACCTTTATGTATCTGAGACGGACACACAAAAACATCTGTTCTGCAAAAATTTAACTTCTTCCGTCATACCAATTAACATCTGCAAGCCAGTCATGGTCTTTACTGTCTATAATGAAAACAACACCAGGCACAGATCTGCTGCCGGGTCCCCACGTGGTGCTGCAGTGGACACTGGACAAATAGTTTCACCAAAATTATGTTCTTGGTCGGTTTCAATCTCACTTCTATTTTGATTCTTATGAAGATGCTTCAATTTCCAGAACCGTGAAGATTATATATGTTTGACAACCTTGTTTTTTTAAATCGATGAAATTTCTCGATTGCTTCGTCGGCCATCTTGTAGCATAGACAATAATGTGTAAATGGAGACTTTTATTTGACGGCGTTCCGGAATCCGGAAAAAAAGCATGTGCAAATATGCGAATTCTTTCTATCACGTGATTGCTATCGGTCTCTACCTTAAATGAACATTCCAAGAGAAATTCGCTAAGATTTACTCGTTGCGTTTGGCGCGAAATTATGAATAGTGACCCTTCTTTCATAATTCCAAGACAGATTAACTGTTACGGAATTATATGTACATACAAGTGAAGTAAGAAGTTGTTCAATAGCGTAATCGATAAGCGTATTGGATTTCACGCTCGTGACCCGTTTCAATTCCCAATGTGTCCAAAATATGTTTAATCCATTTTCAGCTCGATTTTATGGGTTATTTTTCGGAATCGGACGGAAG
>NW_026926325.1:0-27400 GCF_032062105.1 Saccostrea cuccullata
TGAAATAAGAAGAAAGTTTAAATTTTTAACAGTTAATTTATTATGGTGATAACTGAATAATTTGTAGTTGACAACAAATAACAAATAAGTTTCCAAAATAATCTCAAAATGTAAACAAAAAAATGAGGTCGAAAAATAAATTAATAACTGAATAAATAATAACAAAGTAAATAATTTGATAACAAAAATATAATGGAGGAAAAATGAGTGCTGATGGTCAAGAAAAATCTACCAAAATAGATGGAGTGAGCTTCCATACACCTAAGCAATTTATGATTCCATACAACACCCTAAAAATTATAGTGAGACTCTATATGCAAGTAGACTGAAAATTTCCTAAAGCCCTATTTATTACACAAGGGACAAGGCAATTTAGTTATTATAAATAACACTATAAAGGCCTAGGTATATCTAATTCATCCTTGAACCAATGTGACTTTAGAGCTAAGGACCTTATTACATTTTACAGAATTTAGACAGTGTCCTAAACAAAAAAAATAAGACTGCACCAGCAGTCCGGGATTAAACCCTAAGAGCTAAGAAGCAGGCTTGACCTGTGGGTTCTTGAGCCTAGAACTGACTTGAAAATGCTGTGCTACCGTTTATATATAAACTCTGACCAATAAAAATGATTTTAACTAAGTAGCTTTGAAATAGTAATAATGAGAATGAAAATGATTTCTGATATGTTCAAGTAATCATCCGTCAACCAATGAAAGTTACACAAATAAGTTTGGTATGACAGCCAAAATGGAGGTAAGTTTAACCTCAGCACATGTGAAAACAAATAAAGTTACAAAGTTACAAATTCGGCATACTTTGAACATCAGGGATGACTATCGGAAAATGTTAAAAGGTATTTAAATGCACTAAATATTCTGTGTATGACAAATTAAATGTACTGTAAAAAAAAAACCAAAACCGTCATTCAGTTACTGTTTTAATTAATTACATATGAAGTTGATGTCCTTACCTATTGGTTTTAATAAGTTAATGTCAGATTAGATTTCGTATTAAAATTAAAATTATGTTTTAAATTGTTCGGAATGATTTGAAAACAAAAATTATATACCACACGGTCAGAAGAGCTGTGATTTGTGGTTCATTGTTTAACAAATGTTCACTACAATTGTTTTATCTCACTGACTTTTCAGTTTACCTTTTGTACTCTTTGTTTTGACAAATGTTCACTTACCCCTCTTATTATCGCAGACAAGAAAAAGCACAATCGACTGCCGGACCATCGACATTGAAACGAAAAAGTTCAATTCATTTTGTATCAGGCCGTGCATGTCAGAAGCAAAACTAGAAGTTTTTATGATATGCTCACTTGAAGTCAATCACATATTCATTTTCACTATCAGCAATTCTCTCTCTCTCTCTCTCTCTCTCTCTCTCGAACTGTAGCAACCTCTGTCCCAAATGACACTCGTAGCGTTCTACATTTATTCTATTTTAACAAAATACTTTTAATAGAGAGCGCTGCAGTGCCTTGATTATCCTCTTTCTTTCATATTTTAAAAACTGAAAATCCATGGTTTATTACTGTGTTCAATTTATTTCTATAACCCGCAGTCCCACGACTACTTTTAAGGAGTATCCCTAAAATTAAATTTGATTTAAATGTTTGTTGTGTTGGGAGTGATATTGGAATGAGTGCACTCAGCCCCCCACCCCCCCCGAAATAAATTCTTAATCTAGAGTCAAATTCTTTAATGCATAATCCGCAGAGGAATGTTTTACATTAAAGTTCTAAATATATGCACAAGAAAAGTCAAACATAATTAACTCTACGCCTAAGTTTTGCTAGATTGCCAAATCGTAGTACGCATCTAGTTACGGTCTTAAGTTTTATACTTATGTATACTTAAGCATGGTTTTAGACTTAAGTGGCCTTTATGTTACCACCCCCAGGTTTACCGACCATTTAAATACAGCGCTATCTGCCGCGGGCTCTACATGTATCTGTGGGTACCTGTCAGGTAAAACAAATATGTCATATCCCCCATTGTTTTATTAGCTATACACACGAGAGATTTCACACCTTTAATCGTATTAATTTACAAAAAGCAAATTCCAGGAAAAACAAACACTTGCACAATAATTGTGGCATAATTTTTAAAAGAAATCGTGGCCCTAAAACTGCACTGCTAAAGCACACTAAACAAGTAGATTTCTGTCTCTAGAGATATATGATAAGTTGAACAAAAAATAAAATACAACAGGGTTATTTTTGTAAGAACTGAAATACTCATCCAATAAACCACTGGGTGTCATTTTTCAACGACAAAAAATATCCCCCAACCCGTAGCAAAACATTTTTTGTAGAAAAGAGTCCTAGGTAATTTCTTTCGTCAAATCGTCTGGAATTGAGGCTACTGTTTGTGGTGATTTGATTAGTACTGTAACATTAAACAACAGAGGGAAACAAATTAGAGAAACCATTTCTTTTGTTTTGCATGTCCATATTTGGAATAATATAACGATTCATATGTTGTTTTAAGGAATAAGATAAAATTTGTAGACAGAATTTCTGAGATGGGCAATAACAAACTTTATTTAATTCCATGGAAGTTAGCACCCCCATTCACACAAAAGAACAATCCAAGAAAGGCACGAAGATTCGCTTACTAGTGACATTTGGCGCGAAAAAAGAGCGATTTGCCCCTTTTGTAGTAATATAAATGGGACTATCGAGAGTATAGAAATGCAGAAAAAGATACACAGACACTTTGAAACGGTAATTAGTATGGATAATCTGTTTCATGCAAAAAACAGAGTAAAACAAAAGTCAATACTGTATTATTTTGCATCGGTAAAATCATTGTTTCCCTGAAAAATGTTTCTTTTAAAATGCAGATAAAGAATTCCAATGTAAATCAGCTTGCACAAAGCTAGCTCTGGGTATGATCTATTAGTTTTGGATCAAGAAATTATCAATCCTTATACAGCCTGAAAGTGTGACGTCTAGGCAATAAGGAGTAAACCTACAAAATCAAAGATGGACATTGTAATACTGTAAAAAATGGATCACGCTGGAGATGAAATTTATGAATAATTTTTTTAAATTTACTGACCCCATTGATACGTTGTTTCAGAAAAAAAATGGTTGGAAAAAGAGAGATTTGGTACAGACGAATTAATATCGGTGCGTACAAATAAGTAATTGAAAAGTAGAGATTTGTAAAGTATACGAATTAATATCGGCTGTGATAAATGAATATTTCGTTCGGATTAATAAGTTTCATTTGGACGAAATAGAAATGCATGACGCCTCGAGCTCGAAGCTGTATATTTTTCATATGTCTCATCCTATACATGCAGACTATCACAATAATCATGAAATATATTAAATCTTTGCAAATACATATTCTTTTTATACCCGAAAAGGGGGAAAAGACTTGCAACTAACATTTGCAAGTGTGAAATTAAAAATGAAGAGATTCACGTAGTCTTTCAATGCTAAAATTGTGTTTGAAAAGAGATTCTTTATTTTGGACAGGTAAATAAAATTTCTATTCAATATTCCTCCTTTTAATGTTTGCTTAAGTAATGATATTCCACTTGTTTTTTAGAAATCAAATGACTGAACAATCAGGTTTAAATACTCTTTTAGGGGGGCCAGATATTCTTTTCTAAAGTGGGAATACACAGAGAATTTTTTTTCACTGACCCTGAAAAAGTTGACAAGCAAAAAAGGAAAAATTTGCCCAAAAGTTGATCTGATCCCGTGGGGGGGGGGGGGGGGGAGGTAACTTTTTCTCCCTCCCCCCGTTGCTATGCCCCCCTGTCATTGATAGGAAATTTTACTTTTCTTCTTCATTTCAACTTTTACTCTTATAAGTTTGGCAAATCCTATTTGACAATGAAAGAGGAGGAAGTTTCTATCCCCCCCCCAAAAAAACAACGTTAAAATAACAAAAAAATGAGAAAAATATAAATAAAACTCTATACCTTTCAATAATACTGAAAAGAGAACTTTCAATAAGATATTGAATGAAATTAATCCTTCACACCAGTACTATCATATCATAATTTACTTCGCCGTGATTAAAGCATACTTTAAATGTTGGTGGGGGGTATACGTGGAAGATTGCTAACGTAAGACAGTTGAAAATTAGGAACAATATAAAGATCAATTCTAGTTATTTTTAGTCCCACCTTATAGAAAAATAAGGTAGGGGGTAGTTTTTTCGTTGTTGCTTTTTGTTGATAATCGACTTCCTCCTAAAATAAGAAGGGGGTGGGTTGGGTATAACACCTAAAAATATACTCTGTAAAAGCTATGGGTCAGCGTAAAATACACATTCCAATGCAAAAAATTATACATGTAGATATAACCTTTTAATATAGCATACAGTATTCATTACATTTCTTCATTCTTGTTTTACTCCACCCTTTTACTCAGTTCTGAGTATATTTTTCAGAGAATTTAAATCAGAATAAAACATTTTCATTTTTTTACGTTTTTTCTTTATACTGTATCATAATATGAAAAGTTAATTGAACACTATTTCTTTTATGTCCCCGTAATCTAAGATTTGGGGGATATATAATTTTAACTGATGTTTGTTCTTATGTCTATCTGTCTCACTATCTGGCGGCCCTGTTTGTCCGCAAAAACTTTAACCTTGACCATAACTTTTCATTTATTGGGAGCTATGACTTTCATATTTTATATGAACATCTTGTTTCAAGATCTACTTTGAGTATCACAAAAATTCCACATTTTGACCTTTACCTTGGAGTTTGTCCCATTTTACACAAAACTGCTGAAATTTTTACTTTGGCCATAACTTTTAAACGAGATATGTATACTTCACATATGTATTTTTTTGGCATTGGATACTAAAACTTTTACCTTTTGACCTTGACCTTGAGATTTCCGTAACATATGAAAAAAAGTTTTTAACCTTGGCCATAATTTTTGAACGGTAAGGGCTAGGGATTTTCACACTTCACATATGTAATCCTTGTTACATTAAACCTTTTCTTAAGAAACCATCAACTTTGACCCTTTGACCTTTAGTTTGACCTACCTTTCAAAAACTTATCCTTAGCAATTACTTTTGAACAAGCGGTGCTAGGGCTTTCCTATTTTGCAACTGTATTTCTTGTGGACGACCCCTACTTTGAGTACCAATATAGATGTACTTTAAATTGCATTTAAGAACAGTTTAATCGTCGCTATGTTGCCAAACAGGGGCATAGCTCTTTTCACAAAACACATCTTTTTATACATAAGAGGAGCTGCGGATAAAGAGCATGGACACCCCCAAAGCGTAACAGACAGACATCCCCATCACAATATAACCTCCCGCTTTTCAAGCGGAGGATATAATAATATATAATACTGCTGAATTTTTCCGTCTAGTAGTTTCCATCATCGAAAAACAACGTTTACCAACCTTTAGGCTCGATAAAATCTTTTACTCCTTTAGATTCTGAAGCATTCGCATTCACATTAAAAAAATAATTATAATTGTATAATGTTGTGAAATGAACATATCATCCATCATTCCCAATTAGTCAGGTAATATTTCGCGAATATGCTTCTTTATCTATTTTTTTTTTTTTTTTGCCCCTAAAAAATTCAGTTTTAATCCACAGGGAGTCATTTTTGCTTTTTTTCACGTGGGTTCTGCAAATTATTAGGCCTACTTTTTATTGCAAAAGGGTCATTTTTATGTCGAACTATCATGGGGTCATCTTGTGGAGAATATTCACTGCTTTTTGCTGTCGAAAAATGACCGGATGGGGTTATTTGTCTTTACACCGGACCTTTAAATTAGGGCGGATCAAATATTTATGCGACACCGCCTCCTCATACATGTTGAAGTAAACTAGTTTACGACCGTTTAAATTACATTAACTGTCGGAAATTACAAATAAATCGAGAAACAGCATTTTATTTATTTTGCTATAAATTTTGAAATATTTTATTTAGATTTCAATACACATTTACAATAAGCAAAATAAAACTATGCAAATCTTGTAATATATATATATATATATATATATATATATATATATATATATATATATATATATATATATTATATATATATATACAGTGGAGCCTCATTTCTATCCGGATGCTTTGGTTCCCAGTCAATTTGTCCGGATATGTGAAGCATCCGGATATCTGAATCACCAGTAAAACAAGACAGAATAACATTTTAAAATTTCGTTCCGATGAAAATTGTCCGGATACTGAAAGCATCCGGATATCTGGCGTCCGGATATCTGAAGGTCCACTGTATATATATATATATATATATATATATATATATATATATATATATATATATATATATATATATATATATAAAGCACTAAAAAATACTACACGAACAGTAAAATCGTCAAATTTTCGCATGTCAACTTTTTCCTCAGGACAAAGAAAAGAGTTAAAAAGTCATAAGAAAAACACGAAACAAAAAACAACTGTAGCACTACTACTACTTATTAACACTATTTATTTACATACTCAAGTTACATGTTGATTTGGAAATTTTTAAGAACACTATTAAGAAAAGACCCGGCCGCCACCAAATGCGTCCGGTCTATTGGGGTACAACTCGGCTAAGTGCGATTTACATAATTGAGTTTAATTAATTATGCTAATTAATTACGCACAATCAGTAAATCGTACATTGTTTTATTTAAAATGGCGTAACTATACTTGATAAAGATAAGGAAAGAAAAATAATATAGAAGAGGCATTTTAACATATGAAATATGATCTATTATAAATTTTAATTTGAAATGTTTTTAGCACTGATTATCGGTAAAAAATAATTAATAATTAATTAACAAAGGCGTAAGCAATACATAGTTATGTGGGGTTGTTCCAGAGTTGGTGACGCAAATTAACTGTAGAAATTAATATGCAAATTCCAGAGAATAATCTTGTTTGATGATCAGGATCAGTTTACGTTCATCTGGTGAAGTCATTCAGTTTGTTAATACCATTGGCGGAATGACTTCAATCTGTGCATCCAGAACTTTTCTTTGCTTTTTCTCTGAGCGTCGTCCATTGGGTTATGATCAATCACCCATGACTGTTCATGCCCTTCCCATTCGCTGCACCGTAGGTTCGAAATGTTCCCAACGGGTTCATTGAGTTTTTTGGTTGGCAATGGTCGAATGGTGGTTATTCGCACTCTCCTGTGCAGATCTCTGTTTCACTCAATACATTGTTTGGAGCAAACTTTGCAACTGATGAGATAAATGCAGTTGTCAGTATGACAGGCACAAATAGCTGCAGCCTGTAAGAGGGCCGTCTAAAACTGTCTGTGTCAGTGCTGTGCTTACAAAGAAGACATCTTCTGTCAGAGCAAGTTTTAAAGCCCCCGTTAGGTACGGGTTGTCCAGTTCTGGCTTCTTACTACCATGTCCCTTCAGGTTCCTATAGGGTGTCTGTATGCAGCCATGGGGGGTTCCCTTAAGATCTCTGCCATTTGTTTTGTTCGGTAATGGGAGAATTGTAGGGTTCTTTTGATCTATATCGGCCACAGCCGCTTCAGGCTTCTTAAGGACGGGGATGGGTATGTGGTTATCGAATAGGACTCACGCCTTTTCTTTCTCTTTGTAGCGTAATAAGGTTTTGCCTGTCAGTGCCGCCATCTCATCAATAACTGTTTGTACGTTGTGGCATTATAGCCTCTTTTTGCATAGGTGGGACTTAAGAACACCACTTTGCTCCTGATAATCAAGATATCATAAAATTTTCCGTATCAGCAATGTGTTGTTTTCTATTAAATCTTTCATGCAATTGCATTCTCTCATAGAATGAAAGTCCAAGAAAAGATCCTAGTTCCAGACATATATACGTTACCTTGAAAAAAGGTCAAAATGTTAAGATAAATATTACAATAAACTCCATGCCTTGAATGACTTATAGTTTCAGTTTATATGGTTTAATATTAAACATTAAAAAAGATTCTAAGAGGCAATAACTCATAAAAGGGGTCATCAGATCATTTTGCAATGGAAAAAGATTGAACTTGAGAAACTTTGAAACTTTGAAACTTTTTATTTCACTAAAGCCCCCACATGGGGCATGTTAGTACAAAAAGAATTTAACAAATGAACAAGTAAACATGTGAACAGTTAACATGACTAACAGAAAAAGATCTTTGATATGGACAGTACTGATGGATGCAGTAAAAAATTAAAAATTAAAAAATAAAGCTTACATTCAACTGCAGTTTCACACTAAATGTTTTAGTAACAGTTTCACAAAACTTAGCTAAACCTATTAGTTCCCATAACTACATTAGAAGTATTCATCAAATCAGAAAACAATAATGTGTTTGGGGTTCATGTAACAGTTTTTAGGTATAAATTTCTGTTTTTCAGTTTTAAAAAAAGGACACTTGAATATATAATGAATTTATCACCAAGTTCATTGTTATTGCAGAGGTCTACAATGTCTCTGTAATCTATCAAATACCATAAAAACTACCAGCTTCAACTTGCAAGTTATGACTTACACAACGAAATTTACTTAAATATAATGAAGATCATTTGGTAACATGTTTAGATAATTTTCAAAACCAAAATTACACTCTACATTCTATAATTGAGGCATTTTGTAGAATTTAACTCACTTCACATTCCAAGCTCCATAAATTTATTTTTTAAATGTATTTTCTTTACAAGCACAGCCAATTTTGCATGATTTGTCAACATACTCAGCATTTCAATCAGTAAAGTTTCCAAATTACAATCATGTAAAATATTCTTAATTTCCATAAGCCATTTTGAATCTATACTTCTAGATGAATTCTTGATACAAAATTGAGTACAATGTGAAGGGAAATTTTCTGATTTTTACCACACAGAATCCTTTTCCAGAAAGGACCATTCTAGACTTTACTTAAAATACTAAGTGGATCTTACCCAGCTCTCCATAAACAATACAATAGGAGGTAGTCTTTTTAACTTTCAAATTTTTTTTACAAAATTCCATATGAAAGGATTCTAAAGTCTTACAGTTTTCAAAACCCCATACTTCTACACCTCATTATACAATATAGGTACAACCATAGTGTCAAAAGTTTGCAGTTGCATATCAATAGGTAAATTTAATTTCTGGTAGATTTTCTAAGAACAATATACATAGCTTTTTTGGCTTGTTGAACTAGATGTGATTTCGCATCATTAAAAGTACCTTTACTAGAAAAAATTATTCCAAGATACTGAAAATTTTGGCCAATATTTTCTAGTTTTTCACCATTACTAGGTAAAATGTAAACTATCAGTGTTCATGTTAGAGCGAGAAAAAAATAACAACTTTTGTTTTAAGAGAATTAACTTCATATTCCAAAGTCTGACAGTAACAAGCACATTTGCATTAAAGAAAGCTGCAGTTTAGCAGCTGACTCTGCTAAAATAACTGTAATACCTCATCAGCATACAACAACAAATACAAACGTAATAGAACAGTCATCTCATCAGTATCTAAATAAGTGAAGCTGCTCGTATTCATATCTTCAGAACCATCTCAGTAGGCATGTGACATAAATTCAACCAAATCATTAAGAAAAATGGCAAAACAAAAAACAGGTGATAAATTTTCACCTTGACGCAGCACCCAACATATTGAAGTAAAAAAACTAACAAAAACCTCTTGTCTTACACAACAACTTCACATTACTCCTGTATATATTTTGTATTATTTTTAACATGTTTCCATCTATAGAATGTTTCAACATTTTTTGCCATAAAAAGTCTTCAAAACAGTGTCAAATGCTCTTACGATAGTCAAGGCAAAAGCACAGTATAAATTTCTACCTCTACTGTAATACAAATCAATTAAACATTTAAGGTTAAATATATGCATCTGTTGTGCTATAGCCTTTTGTAACCTGCTCTTGTCCTTCACAGAGCATGGCAACGCACTTTGAAAAAAATTACGCACTTTGAAAAAATTTTTCAAAGTGCGTTAATTTTGGGACCAGGTTAACGCACTTTGAAAAATTTTTTTTTTTTCAAAGTGCGTTAATATCGACCATCTAACGCACTTTGAAAAAAAATTCTGCATGGCATAGTCAATATTCCTACAAATCTCAGGTATGATAAATTATCATTTGAACCTGATTTGATACTTTTTTGTCCCCCGCTTGAAAAGTGGGGATATTAATTTGGGTCTATCTGTCCGTCCGTCCGTCTAGCTGTCCGTCCATCCGTCTTTCTGTAACGCTTTCGTTTCCACACGATATCTCGACAACCCTTTGAGCTTTTGCAATGAAATTTAACATAACAGAATCCTTGTGGCCTTAGGAAGACCCCTTTTGAATTTGGGGTCAAAAGGTCAAGATTCAAGGGCGTAAAGAATTACGAAGGATAGTATTATTCTTCCGCCTATCTATAAGTCAATTCTCAAAAGTTAACATATTGGAATGATTCTCAAATTTTTTATAGATATTCATATGAATTTTCATAAAACTTTACTTATTTGGGATACCAAAGAGACATAACTCTATAATTTTGGCAAAACTTGTGTTTTTCACTATAGAAATCAACGGAAAACTGAAAATATTTTTAAAACATCTCCCCCCCCCCCGCGTGAAACAAAAAATCCTTATTTACAGGTAATATGGACTGTCATTTTACAAATTTATGCCAAAGCTTTTTGTGTTTCACGGGGGGGGGCATATGTTTATAGACAAAACACGAAAAAAAAAATGCTTATTTTTCACCAATTTTAAAGCTATTTAATACTAAATTATTGTATTTTATAAA
Source organism: Saccostrea cuccullata (assembly GCF_032062105.1). Taxonomy (NCBI): domain Eukaryota; kingdom Metazoa; phylum Mollusca; class Bivalvia; order Ostreida; family Ostreidae; genus Saccostrea; species Saccostrea cuccullata. The sequence continues at coordinate 10,753 of NW_026926325.1, forward strand.
TTTATATACATGTATGCTTTATTTATTTGCGTAAAACATGAGAAAAGATATTAGATACATGTTATCATATTTATGATTATTTCAAAATATGGCGATTCTTGAAAGTTCATCACTATATCCCATCATACGTTGCGAGGGGATAATACTGTTGTCTTTTTTCTAAAATATAAGTCTAATTTCTTTTGTTTCATGAAAATTTTTTCAAAGTGCGTTAAATGTTTACATGGTGTAAAATTATGATGTACAGTCTTAACGCACTTTGAAAAAATTTTTCAAAGTGCGTTGATTTGGTCCCAAATTCAACGCACTTTGAAAAAATTTTTCAAAGTGCGTTAACCTGGTCCCAAAAATTAACGCACTTTGAAAAATTTTTTCAAAGTGCGTAATTTTTCAAAGTGCGTTGTAACAGAGCATGCTCTTGCGTATCGAATCAGCTGAGATATATACACTCCGTATGCAGGTGATGAAGGTATATTGCTGCATAAGTATGGGAAGTTGACGATAAAAAAGTTAAAGTCATCACGTTTATAATATAACTTGGTTGTTAGATTACCATTAACGTCTTTTTTAGTAAAATATCCAAGTATGAAACAGATGTGTCAGACTCTGTAAATGATTTTTCAAAAGTTGTCGATATATCTGAATGTTGAGTTGAGGGCCACAGCAAGTGTTTCTCCTTACTGTACAAACGTGTTTTTTTTTATTATATAAAGTATGGCTAATTAAAGGGAACAATGCTTATTGTAATCCCAACAGATTGTTGGAACGGTTGGTCTTTAAAAGCATAGATATTGACAAAAAGAAGCTTAAACATCCTTTTTTAATTATCAACTTGAGAGTACTTTTGTATAGAATCAGAGTTATTTTTACAACGTAATTTTGCGCATGAAAAGATTAAAAAAAATTGTGAACTCTACTTTTATCAAAGGTTCACATATCTATGATATCAAAAACCCGAGTCTTTCATTTACCCTGGGAAATGATGTATAAAAAGTGCATTGAAAGGTCTGATTTAGATTTTTGGCAAAATTTTAGAAATTTTATGAATTTAGATTTGCTAAAAGTTCTGTAGATCTATAATATTATTTTTGGAGGATATATATTTAATTAATATCATTTCCAAGTTCCTTTTTTATTCATATGCACTTTTCTATGATAATAAAATGCTATTTTTAAAATTATCCGAACGGATCTTTAAAGTGCACAAAAGTGCAGGTTTTTGAATTTAAAAAAAATCAAAAATTCAAAACAAGGGGGGGGGGTTCTGATTTTTTAAGCATTTTTTCTTTACAGCAGTTGTGTGGAGTAAAAATTTGAGCTTGATAGATTATTTGTTGAGTCCGGCAATTTATTTTTATAAATAAAAAGGTTCGGGACTCAGTATAGGTAAGGTATATCAGGCTTTTTATTATTTTACCATTCTTTCTTTCACTTCGTGCCATCGCACAGGCACATATAAATTAGATAATGTGCAATGTTTTTAACTGTTTGTTAAAATCATTCCAGTAATATTGTAGATAATTGATGTCATTTTAATGTCTATGAATCCTAAAAGAGAGAATATTGCTTAATGGGACTTTCCTTTCCTTCGAAGACCTCCACGTAATCGCCATTACATTTTGAGCTGGGTGACTCTATAAAGGAATCTTTCACTTTCAGTCTTATTTTTAGTCCAGGTTGAGCCTGAATCCTCCATTTACACTGCTCATTTCTGTGGAGAAAAAGATAAGTATATTTGGTATTAACTAGAAGTATATATCGGAAGTGATAAATATTTTGAGAAGCGAGGAGTGTGAAATATTTTATAGGTGAATATTTTCTTCTTTTTTTTCAAAATCTTTCTAAGATTTTTTTTCACAATGAAGTTAAGGACTGTAAGACTCGTGAAGTAGAAACACTGGATTCAAAAAATATATTGATGAAATTAATATCATTATATAGAGACCTAATTACTTACGGCGGATACTTATTAGGATAGTTGGGTGTGCTGGCGAACTTGGAAACTGTCAGCAATCAATACCAAAGGTCCTGGTGGACATCGCTGTTGACAAATTACTGAGAACAAAATACAAAAATAAAAATATCATGATAAGGGCAATAAAAGTATGTGCCATGAGATCTAATGACAGATATACTTGTCATGCAACAGAATTAATTAATATCAAAAACATTTCTGATCAAATAAAGTAAATGGTTAGTTTCTTGAGAAAAAACAAGTTAGTCTTCATTTCGAATTCGTAAAACTTGAATTAAGAAAATTGGAAATTTTTACATTATGCTAACAAAACATTAACTTATAAAATGATACCAAAATACTTCTTTTCCTTTGAATACTAGAATACGCCGGGAGTTAGATATTGCTATATACCTCTAAAGAAATAATTTCTTACTTATTTTTATGTTAAATGCCATTAATATCCAAGTAACAAGAGTTAGGTATCGAATTTGTTCTTTCAGAGGCATCCATCGGCCATTCCACGGTAGCAAAGGAAAATAAGTGAGAATCTCAAAACCAAAAAAAACGGTATCATTTTATAAGTTAATGTTTTGTTATGGCTTAAAATTTTTTCTAAGACGTAATTAATTTTAAAAATGATTCACCAATTTTATGTTCATATTACATAAAAACAATTGTATTTTGGGTAATTCAAAATGGTACTAGTATTTGCTTGAACCACCTCACAACTTTTATTTGTTTCTGGGAATGTTTTAAACTATTAATATACTATGTGCGTATTGGAGAATGTCCAACTTTTTCAATTCCTCATAATAATATGTTTAGAACTCATGGTTCTGAAACAATTATTACTGTTCAGACAGTTGTATGGTTTATATTGTAAGGGAATATCATGCCTTCTATTGTCAAACCTTTTGACCTTACCTCAGTCTTCCGATCTTATACAGATCAATAAGTTTCTCTACTGACGAGATCAGCATCATTTCTAGCACTGAGTTAGATATCAGCTTCTATAGAGAACTATATGCAGAGTCAGATAATTATACTGGTTATGGTATTGAGGAAATCCTTTATTTCATGGAACGTCTAAAGGGAATTATTATTGGAAGTTTGACATCATATCAGTTAGTTACATTACTTATATGACATCATGCATGTTACGAAATATTGCATTTTTGATCTATTTTTTGAAAAATCCAGTGATTTATTACAAAGTTAATAAGATATCTATGCTGCTGAAAGAGTCTTGAACGTTTGGTAGTGTGTCAGACATTCTGTATCTAGCTTTGTACTTGTACAGAGAAAAAGGTATGAATTCTCACTCAGTTGTTTACAGAAAGCAAAAATATTGTCACACTATCTTTCATATGGTCGTCAAGTAAATGTAAATACGTACAGAGAGTGTATACTGGGATTCTAGATTAAAAAAATAAGAAAAGCTTTTGTAAAAAAAGATATTGTGCTTGAAAACGACTACATTTACATTGATGAACTAGTGATGGAGCAGCGGATCATTATGAAGAAAGGAAGGTCCCTCTTAGTTATCCCACCTCTAGTGATGTTACATATGCTTTTTAAAATAAGACTGAAAGTGACACAGTCAGTTCACAACACTCTTACAGGATCTACAGACTCTGCTGCTCTATGATGACGGTGTATATGCTACTCTCCTTAGAGATATCTCTTGGCAAATTCTGGGAATCTGTCAACAAATCTGTGGGGAATATGTTGCATCTATTCCTTTCTCTTCATTACAACAAGAAAGTTTCCAATTTTTTCAGGAAGCGACAATTCTAAGAATGAACTTACTTCTTTAAATGGCAATCTATGTAATTTTATTTTATCGGAACAATAGATTACAAATCATATCTAAAACATACCGTTTACTTATTTTCTTGATTTGACATTGTAATTTTAAATCATCTTCTTTTATTATTAGTTCTTTCCACATTTCTGTGAAAGATCTCTTTAAATACTTTAAATGCTTATGTTTGATATTTTATTTCTCACCTTGACTTTTGAAACTGCAAGACTTATCGAAAAAATTTGTAGCTTATCATAATTGATAATGAAAGTTCTTTCAACCCCCCCCCCCTTGTTTGAACTTTGACTGCTTACGCAGTTATTGCCCCTTTCACCGTAAAGCTTGTTATCGCTACTCGTCCGAAACCGTAAATCAGAGGCCAGAAACCTTTACCAATGCCTCCGACTAATTAAGAAGACTCTTTTTTTCATTGGAAAAGGATCAGTAAAATCCTTCAAAAAGTAATTGCGCCTGAAAGTTTTAAAATTTACAAAAAATGAAAATTTTCAAAACGTGAAGTTGTAGAGACACGGGTCCAAGTGCATATCAATTTAATAGTAATGCAAAGGCCATAGTTCAAGGATATTCCAAAATTGAAAAATTCTGCTCTTTTTATATCTGTCTTGTCTTTTAACATAATTTTTATACTATCTGACTTATAGATCTACTTAGTATATACTTTTCAAAGATTCTTTCTTGTCCCCTTTAAGATTGAGCCTTATAAAAGTTATTGCCTATTGTGTGAAAAACCTTGTTATCACTCCTTCTCCGAAACCGTATATGGTAGAGACAATAAACCTTTACAAATGCCTTCAGGGTCTTTAGACTGCTTATAAATCTTGAGAATGTTGACATGAATCAAATGAAATTTGGGTTTTTGATATCAGGTTATGTGCATTGTAATTCTATAATCAAGAATGCAGCTGAAAAAGCAGATATGTTTATTGTGACTAATAACAATGAGCTGAGGTCTGCAAGATTAAACTATGTAAACCTTATTTTAACAAAGAATGTTATTTGAAACGTAAAGAGTATCACAAATGTAGAAATCTCCTGGAGACTGAAAAGAGTTGAGAAACAGAGCTTATTACAAAGTAGTAGAGAGTATAAAAAGACTTTAAATAAACAGTTTAGAGAGTACCAGAAAAATTTTGTTAATAAACTGAGAAATTTACGTAGTACTGATGCAAAAGCATATTGGTCATTATTGAATAAATGTGACAGAAAGGGTAGTAAAAATATAAGAAAATTGCTCTTGATGTTTTCTAAACATTTTAAGAATATGAATGCTTTAGATGATGATTCAGATGATGATGTTAATCAGCTTCCAAATGTAACTAATTTTAATATGAGTTGAACCAAGCTGTTACTGAAACAGAAGTATTGAATGCTATAAAGTCGCTGAAAAACAACAAAGCATGTGGTGGTGATCTTATTTTGAATGAATTTTTGAAAAAAGCAAAATTAATGGTAATGAAAAACAACAAGTTTTCATGACTGGTATTGTGCCTGACAGTTGGTCAGAAGGTTATATTTGTCCAATATACAAAAACAAAGGAGATCCTAATGATGTAGATAATTATCGTGGTATTACCATTCTAAGCTGTTATGGAAAATTGTTTACTTGTATCTTGAATAATAGGTTGCATAAATATAAGAAAACTCAGGTATGCTCTGTTACAACGCACTTTGCAAAAATTACGCACTTTGAAAAAATTTTTCAAAGTGCGTTAATTTTTGGGACCAGGTTAACGCACTTTGAAAAATTTTTTCAAAGTGCGTTGAATTTGGGACCAAAATCCAACGCACTTTTGAAAAATTTTTTCAAAGTGCGTTAAGACTGTACATCATAATTTTACACCATGTAAACATTTAACGCACTTTGAAAAAATTTTCATGAAACAAAAGAAATTAGACTTATATTTTAGAAAATACACAGTAATTATCCCCTCGCAACGTATGATGGTATATAGTGATGAACTTTCAAGAATCGCCATATTTTGAAAAAATCATAAATATGATAACATGTATCTAATATCTTTTCTCATGTTTTACGCAAATAAATAAAGCATATATATAAATTAATAAAATACAATAATTTAGTATTAAATAGCTTTAAAATTGGTGAAAAATAAGCATTTTTTCGGTGTTTTGTCGATAAACATATAGCCCCCCCCCCGTGAAACACAAAAAGCTTTGGTATGAATTTGTAAAATGACAGTCCATATTACCTGCAATAAGGAGTTGGAATTTTTGTTTCACGGGGGGATGTAAAATATTTTCAGTTTTCCGTTGATTTCTTAGTGAAAAACACGTTTTAGCAAAATAATAGAGTTATCTCTCTTTGGTATCCCAAATAAGTAAAGTTTTATGAATATTCATATGAATATCTATAAAAAATTTGATAATCATTCAAATATGTTAACTTTTGAGAATTGACTTAGAGATAGGCGGAAGAATACTACTATCCTTCTAATTCTTTACGCCCTTGAATCTTGACCTTTTGACCCCAAATTGAAAAGGGGTCTTCCTAAGGCCACAAATAAGGATTCTGTTATGTTAAATTTCATTGCAAAAGCTCAAAGGGTTCGTCCGAGATATCGTGTGGAAACGAAAGCGTTACAGAAAAACTCATGGACGGACAGCTAGACGGAAGGACGGACAGATAGACCCCAAATTAGATCCCACACTTTTCAAGCGGGACAAAAGCATCAATTAGGTTCAAATGATAATTTATCATACCTGAGATTTGTAGGAATATTGACTATGCCATGCAGAATTTTTTTTCAAAGTGCGTTAATATGGTCGATATTAACGCACTTTGAAAAAAAAAAATTTCAAAGTGCGTTAACCTGGTCCCAAAAATTAACGCACTTTGAAAAATTTTTTCAAAGTGCGTAATTTTTTCAAAGTGCGTTGCCACAATGCTCTTGAATAGAATAGGGTTTAAAGTAAAAGGCTATAGCACAACAGATCATATATTTAACCTTAAATGTTTAATTGACTTGTATTTACATAGAGGTAGAAAATTATACTGTGCTTTTGTTGACTATCGTAAGGCATTTGACACTGTTCGAAGAGCTTTTTTATGGCAAAAAATGTTGAAACATTCTATAGATGGAAACATGTTAAAAATAATACAAAATATATACAGTAATGCAAAGTCTTGTGTAAGACAAGGTAGTTCTTGTTCCATTTTTTTTACTTCAAATATTGGTGTGCGTCAAGGTGAAAATTTATCACCTGTTTTGTTTGCCATTTTTCTTAATGATTTGGTTGAATTTATGTCACATGCCTATAATGGTCTTGAAGATATGAATACAGCAGCTCACTTGTTAGATACTGATGAGATAACTGTCTATTTACGTTTGTATTTGTTGTTGTATGCTGATGATACAGTTATTTTAGCAGAGTCAGCTGCTGAACTGCAGGCTTCTTTAAATGCAATGTACTTGTACTGTCAAACTTGGAAGATGCAAGTTAATTCTCTTAAAACAAAAGTTGTTATTTTTTCTCGCTCTAACATGAACACTGATAGTTTACATTTTACCTATAATGGTGAAAAACTAGAAATTGTTAGAAATTTTCAGTATCTTGGAATAATTTTTTCTAGTAAAGGTACTTTTAATGATGCAAAATCACATCTGGTTCAAAAAGCCAGAAAAGCTATGTATATTGTTCTTAGAAAATCTAGGAAATTAAATTTACCTATTGATATGCAACTGCAACTTTTTGACACTATGGTTGTACCTATATTGTTGTATGGTGTAGAAGTATGGGGTTTTGAAAACTGTAACATTTTAGAATCCTTTCATATGGAATTTTGTAAAAAAAAATTTGAAAGTTAAAAAGACTACTCCTCATTGTATTGTTTATGGAGAGCTGGGTAGAATACCACTTAGTATTTTAGTAAAGTCTAGAATGGTTAGCTTCTGGAAAAGGATTCTGTGTGGTAATAATGAGAAAGTTTTCTTCACATTGTACTCAATTTTGTATCAATTTAGTTTAAAAGGTTTTTACCATTCAAATTAAAATGGCTTATGGAAATTAAGAATATTTTACATGATTGTAATTTGGACCTAATGTGGAATGCTCAGTATGTTGTATGTTGTTAAATCATGCAAAATTGGTGTGCTAGTAAAGAATACATTAAAAATAATTTTATCCCAAGACTGGAATGTAAATGTATTAAATTCTCCTAAATGCCTCAACTATAGAATGCACAAGTGTAATTTTTGTTTTGAAAATTATCTAAACATGTTACCAAATGATCTTAGATTATATTTAAGTAAATTTCGTTGTGTTAGTCATAACTTGCCAATTGAAGCTGATTTTAGTAGTAGATTTTAGAAGTAGATTTTATAGTATTGATAGATCTGAGAGACATTGTAACCTCTGCAATAACAATGAACTTGGTGATGAATTTCATTATATATTCAAGTGTCCTTATTTTAAGACTGAAAGACAGAAATTTATACCTAAAAATATTTACATGAACCCAAACACATTATCTTTTTCTGATTTGATGAATACTTCTAATGTATATGAACTAATAGGTTTAGCTAAGTTTTGTAAAACTGTTCTTAAAACATTTAGTGCCTGAACTTCCTACAATGTAAACTTTATTTTAAATTTAATTTTTTTTTAACATCCATCAGTGCTGTCTATATCAAAGATCTTTTTCTTGTTCATCATGTTAACTGTTCACATGTTTACTTGTTCATTTTTTAAAATCTTGTTGTACTAACATACCCCATGTGGAGGCTTTAGTGAAATAAAAAATTTCAAAGTTTCAAAGTTTCTCGACTTTAATCTTTTTCCATTGCAAAATGATCTGATGACCCCTTTTATGAGTTATTGCCTCTTGAAGTCTTAATGTTTAATATTAAACCATATAAACTGAAACTATAAGTCGTAGAGGCATGGAGTTTATTGTAATCTTATTCTTGACATTGACTTCTTTTTCTAAGGTAACGTATATATGTCTGGAACTAGGATCTTTTCTTGGACTTTCGTTCTTATGAGAGAATGCAATTCATGAAAGATTTAATAGAAAACAACACATTGCTGATACGGAAAATTTTATGATATCTTGGTATCAGGAGCAAAGTTTTCAAATTGTTTTGTCCCAAAATCAGAAAGAGAGTCATAATGCCCGCAACGTACAAACAGCTATTGTGAACGGGAAATAGAAATCAAAACCTATTACGCTACAAAGAGAATTTTTTTTGTTTTTTGAGTCCATTGGAAGTAGCCACATACCATCCCGTCCTTAATGAATCAAGTTATGTTCCTATAAAGTGAATAGACTTCTCCATTTAAAGAAAATTTTGATATCTTTAAGGAACCCCCATTGGCTGCATACAGACGCAATGTTGATTTAAAGGACATGCTACCAAAAAAACTGACAACCCATTACCTGGCCACGGTGGCTTTAAAACTTGCTCTGTGAAGATGTCTTCAATACAGCACTGTGACAAATACAAAATAACAGCCCTGTTACAGGCTGCAGCTACAAAATATAGGAAGTTATCAAAAATCATGTCATACTGACAAATGCATTTATGCATCAGTATAAGTTTGCTCCAAACAATATATTTCTGAAACAGGAGATCTCCGCAGGAGAGTCAATAACCACCGTAATGACACATTAGGACCAAAAAACTCAATGAACCCGTTGTGAACATTTGAACCTTGAGGGTCACAAATGGGAGGACATGAAGTTAGGGACTGATTGATCATAACCCAAGATGGACAGACTTCTCAGATTGGCATTTCATCAAGGAAAAGTTCATGGATGCATGATAGGAAAAGATCAATTGGATCAATGGTTTCTAAACAAACTGAATGACTTCACCAGAATGGGCTAATTTTTATGTTATTCTGATGTAAAAATAAGATTATTCTCTCAATTTACTTAAAGCTACAGTTAAATTGAACGTCATGACCTTGGGTCGAACAACCCACATAACTATGTATTGCTTAAGCCTTTGTGATATTAATTATTAATTAAATTTCCTTATGATAAGAAAGTCCTAAAACATTTCAAATTAAAATTTATAATAGATCATATTTCATATGTTAAAATGCCTGCTGGGATATAAATTTTTCTTTGGTTATTCTTTACAAGTATAGATCACAGGCCATTTGTGTGAGTACTGAGAATTCTAAGATTTTTTTCAATAATTAAGTTAGCATAATTAATTCGTTCAATTATGTAAATCGCACTTCACGAGTATACAAGGGGATTGGCTCCCCCTCAGATTCTTTCTTTAATAGTGTTCTTAAAAATTTCCAAATCAACATGCTAAACCATCAATAGTATGTAAATAAATGATGGTAGTAGTTTAGTAGTAGTGCTAGTTGTTTTTTGTTTCGCTTTTTCACTGAGAAGTGTTTAAACTTTTTAACTCTTTTCTTTGTCCTGAGGAAGGGACAGTGCTGTCCCGGAAAATTTGACAATTTTTATTGTTCGTGTCGGTGGTCATTTTTAGTGCTTTATATATATATATATATATATATATATATATATATATATATATATATATATATATATATATATATATATACAGTGGACCTTCAGATATCCGGATGCTGAGATATCCGGATGCTTCAGTATCCGGACGATTTTTCATAGGAACGAAATTTTAAAATGTTATTCTGTCTTGTTTTAACTGGTGATTCAGATATCCGGATGCTTCACATATCCGGACAAATTGACTGGGAACCAAAGCGTCCGGATAAATGAGGCTCCACTGTATATATATATATAATATATATATATATATATATATATATATATATATATATATATATATATATATATATACAAGATTTGCATAGTTTATTTTGCTTATTGTAAATATATATAAAATGTAAATAAAATATTCAAGTTTATAGCAAATAGATAAAATGCTGTTTTCTCATTTATTTGTAATTTGCGACCGCTAATGCTGATTAAACGGTCGTAAACTGCGTTTTTACTTCGACGTGTATGAGGAGGCGGTGTCGCATAATATTTGATCCGCCTAATTTAAAGGTCCGGTGTAAAGACAAATAATGACCCCCATCCGGTCATTTTTCGACAGCAAAAAATGACCCCCGGTCAATATTCTACGGCGAAAAATGACCCCCGGTCATTATTCGACGTCGAAAAATGACCCTTTTGCCCGTAGAACAGTGTCACCACCCTAATAATTTGCAGAACCCACGTGAAGAAAAATGACCCCCATAGAAAAATGACTTCCGTGGATTAAAACTGAATTTTTTAGGGGGCAAAAAAAAAAAAAAAATAGATAAAGAAGCATATTGGCCAAAATGCTTACCTGAGCTAATTGGGAATAAATTGATGATATGTTGATTTCACAACATTATACAATTATAATTATTTTTTTAATGTCAATGCGATGTTTCAGAATCTAAAGGAGTAAAAGATTTATCGAGCCTAAAGGGTTAGGTAAACATTGTTTTTCGATGATGGAAATCATCTACTGACGGAAAAATTCAGCAGTATTATATATTATTATATCCTCCGCTTGAAAAGCGGGAGGGTATATTGTGATCGGGATGTCTGTCTGTTACGCTTTGGGGTGTCCATCTATTATCCGCAGCTCCTCTTATGTATAAAAAGATGTGTTTGTGAAAAGAGCTATGCCCCTGTTTGGCAACATAGCGACGATTAAACTGTTCTTAAATGCAATTTAAATACATGTATATTGGTACTCAAAGTAGGGTCGTCCCACAAGAAATACAGTTGCAAAATAGGAAAGCCCTAGCACCACTTGTTCAAAAGTAATTGCTAAGGATAAGTTTTTGAAAGGTAGGTCAAACTCAAGGGTCAAAGGGTCAAAGTTGATGGTTTCTTAAGAAAGGTTTAATGTAACAAGGATTACATATGTGAAGTATGAAATCCCTAGCCCTTACCGTTCAAAAATTATGGCCAAGGTTAAAAAAGTTTTTTTTCATATGTACGGAAATCTCCAAGGTCAAGGTCAAAAGGTAAAAGTTTTTAGTATCCAATGCCAAAAAAATACATATGTGAAGTATGAGAGTACTAGTATCTACCGTTTAAAGTTATGGCCAAAGTAAAAATTTGGCATTTTTGTGTAAAATGGGACAAACTCCAAGGTAAAGGTCAAAATGTCAAATTTTGTGATACTCAAAGTAGATCTTGAAACAAGGAATATTCATATAAAATATGAAAGTCATAGCTCCAATAAATGAAAAGTTATGGTCAAGGTTAAAGTTTTTGCGGACAAACAGGCCGCCAGTATAGATAGACAGATAGACATACAGACGGACCCGTTAAAATTATATATCCCCGAATCTTAGATTACGGGGACATAAAAAGAAATGATCTTCAATTAACTTTTCATATTATGATACAGTATAAAGAAGACGTTAAAAAAATGAAAATGTTTGTTCTGATTTTCATATTAAATTCTCTGAAAAATATACTCAGAACTGAGTAAAAGATCTAGAGTGGAGTAAAACAAGAATGAAGAAATGTAATAAATACTGTGTGCTAAATTAAAAGGTTATATCTACATGTATAGTTTTTGCATTGGAATGTGTATTTTACACAAGCCCATAGCTTTACAGAGTATATTTTTAGGTGTTATACCCACCCACCCCCTTACTTATTTAGGAGGAAGTCGATTATCAACAAAAGCAACAACAACAAAAACTACCCTACCTTTATTTTTCTATAAGGAGGGGGACTTAAAAATAAGCTTAAAAATAATCTTATATTCTACTAATTTTCAACTGCTACGTTGCCACAATACTTCCACGTATACCCCCACCAACATTTAAAGTATGCTTTAATCACGGCGAAGTAAATTATGATATGATAGTACTGGTGTGAAGGATTAATTTCATTTTAATATCTAATTGATAAAACTTTTTCAGTATTATTGAAAGGTATAGTTTTATTTATATTTTTGCTCTTCATTTTTTGTTTTATTTAACGTTGTTTTTTTGGGGGGGGGATAAAAATTTTAACGTATTGTCAAATAGGATTTTTATACAAGTTAAAAGTTGAAATGAAGGAAAAAAATTTCCTATCAATGACCCTTTCATTGTCGAAATAGGATTTGCCAAATTTTTCCTTTTTTTTTTGCTTGTCAACTTTTTCAGGTAAGTGAAAAAAAATTTTTCCTTTATCTTTCAAAAAGGATGCTACGCCCCAAGTATTTAAACCTGATTGTTGCATGATTTGATTTCTAAAAACAAGTGGAATATCATTCTTTAAGCAATCATTAAAAGGAGGAATATTGAAAAGAAATTTTATTTACCTGACAATTTAAAAAATCTCTTTTCAAACACAATTTTAGCATTGAAAGACTACGTGAATCTCTCAGTTTTTAATTTCACACTTGAAAATGTTTATTGCAAGTCTTGCCCGAGGGGGGGGGGGGGGGTATAAGAAGAATATGTATTTGCAAAGATTTAATATATTTAATATATTGTGATAGTCTGCATGTATAGGATGGAACATATGAAAAATATACAGCATCGAGCGTCTTGTCATCCATTTCTATTTTCCGAATGAAACCTTATTAATCCGAACAAAATACTCATTTGTCCGCACCTTATTAATTCTGAACAAATCTCTACTTATTTGTATACGCACCGATATTAATTCGTCTGCTATAAATTTCTACTTTTTCCCAACCATTTTTTTTTTCTGAAACAACGTATCAATGGGGTCAGTAAATTTAAAAAAATTATTCATAAATTTCATCTCCAGCGTGCGTTTGATCCATTTACATGTACCATCTTTGATTTTGTAGGTTTGCTCCTTTATTGCCTGACGTCACGGCTTCAGGCTGTATAAGGATTGATAATTGCTTGATCCGAAACTAATAGATCATACCCAGAGAGCTAGCTTTTGTGCAAGCTGATTTACATTGGAATTCTTTATCTGCATTTTAAAAGAAACATTTTTCAGGGAAACAATGATTTTACCGATGCAAAATAATGCAGTATTGACTTTGTTTACTCTGTTTGCATGAAACAGATTATCCCATGTGATTTACCGTTTCAAAGTGTCTGTGTATCTTTTTTTCTGCATTTCTATACTACTGGATCAGTCCATTTATATTCTACAAAAGGGGCGAATCGCTTTTTCGCGCCAAATGTCACTAGTAAGCGATCTTCGTGCCTTTTCTTGGATTGTTCTTTTGTGTGAATGGGGGTACTAACTTCCATGGAATTAAATAAAGTTTGTTATTGTAACCTCCATCTTCTTATGATTCAGAAATTCTGTCTACAAATTTTATCTTATTCCTTAAAACAACATATGAATCGTATGTATCAGAATATGGACATGCAAAACAAAAGAAATGGTTTCTCTAATTTGTTTCCCCTCTGTTGGTTTAATGTTTCAGTACTAATCCAATCACCACAAACGGTCGCCGCACTTCAACCAGATTCCAGACGATTTGACGAAAGAAATTACCTAGGACTCTTTTTCTACAAAAAATGTTTTCTTTCTACGGGTTGGGGGTCATTTTTTGTCGTTGAAAAATGACACCCGGTCATTATTCGATGGGGGTCATTATTCGTCTTTACAAATAACCCTGTTGTATTTTATTTTTTGTTCAACATGCATATATCTCTAGACAGAAATCTACTTGTTTAGTGTGCTTTAAGCAGTGCCGTTTAGGGCCACGATTTCTTTAAAAAATTTTGCCACAATTATTGTGCAAGTGTTTGTTTTTCCCTGGAATTTGCTTTTTGTAAATTAATACGATTAAAGGTGTGAAATCTCTCGGTGTGTATAGCTAATAAAACAATGGGGGTGTGACGTATTTGTTTACCTGACAGGTACCCACAGATACATGTAGAGCCCGCGGCAGATAGCGCTGTCATTTAATGGTGGTAAACCTGGGGGTCGTAACATAAAGGCCACTTAAGTCTAAAACCATGCTTAAGTAGGACTTAAGTACAGTCTAAAACTTAAGACCGTAACTAGATGCGTACTACGATTTGGCAATCTTGCAAAACTTAGGCGTAGAGGTTACTTAAGTATGTCTTAACTTTCTTGTGCATATATTTAGAACTTTTGATGTTAAAACATTCCTCTATTCAGATTATGCATTAAAGAATTTGACTCTGATTTAAGAATTTTATTTTTTCGGGGGGGGGGGTGGGGGGCTGATCACTGATTTCAATATCACTCCCAACACAACATATATGTAAATACAAATTTTAATGTTAGGGATACTCTGAAATTAGTGGGACCTCGGTTTCAGAAATAAATTGAACACATAAATAAACCATGGGTATATGTATTTTCAGTTTGAAAATATGAAGAAAAGAGGATAATGACAGTAACAGTACTATTATTAAAAGTATTTGTAAATAGAATAAATGTAGAACGCTACAAGTGTGGATTTAGACAGGGTTCACTACAGTTCGAGAGAGATAGAGAGAGAGAGAGAGAGAGAGAGAGAGAGAGAGAGAGAGAGAGAGAGAGAGAGAGAGAGAGAGAGAGAGAGAGAATTGCTGATAAGTGGAGACATATGAAAAAAATTGTATCCTTGATTAACTTGCAAGTGAGCATATCATAAAACTTCTGCAGTTTTTGCTTCTGACATGCACGGCCTGATACAAAATGAATTGAACTTTTTAGAGTTTCAATGTCAAATGGATAGGCAGTCGATTATATTTTCTTTTCTGCGATAATAAGAGGGTAAGTGAACATTTGTCAAAACAGAAGAGTTACAAAAGGTAAACTGAAAAACACCTCAGGTGAGATAAAACAATTGTCGTGAACATTTGTTAAACAATGAACCACAAATCGCCACTCTCTGACCGTGTGGTATTAATTTTGTTTTCAATCATTCCGAACAATTTAAAACATAATTTTAATTTTAATACGAAATCTAATCTAACATAACTTATTAAAACCAATAGGTAAGGACGTCAACTTTCATATGTAATTAATTAAAGCCCTAACTGAATAACTTTTAGCAGTATATCTATGTGACGGTTTTGGTTTTTTTTTTACAGTACATTTAATTTGTCATACACAGAATATTTAGTGCATTTAAATACCTTTTAACATTTTCCGATAGTCATCCCTGATGTTCAAAGTCCCGAATTTGTAACTTTGTAACTTTATTTGTTTTCACATGTGCTCAGGTTAAATTTACCTCCATTTTGGCTGTCATTCCAAACTTATTTTGTATCCTGACTTTTCATTGGTTGACAGATAGTACTTGAACATATCAGAAATCATTTTAGATATTCACATTACTATTTCAAAGCTACTTAGTTAGAATGATTTTTATTGGTCAGAGTTAATATATATAAACGGTAACAGCGGCATTTTCAAGTCACTCTAGGCTAAAGAACCCACAGGTTCAAGCTTACTCTTCTTAGCTCTTAGGGTTTAATCCCCCGGGCTGCTCGTGCAGTCTTATTTTTTTTGTTTAGGACACTGTCTAAATTCTGTAAAATGTAATAAGGTCCTTAGCTCTAGAGTCACATTGGTTCAAGGATGAATTAGATATCCCTAGGCCTTTATAGTGTTATTTATAATAACTAAATTGCCTTGTCCCTTGTGTAATAAATAGGGCTTTAGGAAATTTTCAGTCTACTTGCATAGAGTCTCACTATAATTTTTAGGGTGTTGTATGGAATCATAAATCTCTTAGGTGTATGGAAGCTCACTCCCATCTATTTTGGTAGATTTTTCTTAGGGCATCACACTCATTTTTCCTCCATTATATTTTTGTTATCAAATTATTTACTTTGTTATTATTTATTCAGTTATTAATTTATTTTTCTACCTCATTTTTTTTTATTTACATTTTGAGATTATTTTGGAAACTTATTTGTTATTTGTTGTCAACTACAAATTATTCAGTTATCACCAT
>NW_026926326.1:0-26963 GCF_032062105.1 Saccostrea cuccullata
AAAACAAAATGTAATATATAGTATAAGTTTTATTTATCATTAACAATACTTGACGTTTATAGACAGTGTGTAAATATCTTAGGGCTGGTTAACACTGTGCATCTTGATACAAGCATCTAAACTCATTCTTCTATTTTGACTCATGTGTCTTCTTATTTACACTGTATGCCTCTTGACACATGCATTTTTAGAATACTTTATCAAGATGGAATTTATCTACTTAAAAAAATTACAAAACCTTCAAACTCTCTTACCAGATTTATTTTAGCTGAACAAATCATTCCTAATTTCCTTTAGATTTATTCTTGGAAGATATAATTTATATATATTCTTAAAAAACCCTCCTCTATATGATAATAATTAATTAGTTTTTTTTTCCTAATTATTGTTTGAATCAGTATTTCCTTTGTTTTTTGTAATTTAGGAATCAATTTTTGCAACCATATGAAGGAAAGTAAGGCTTATGATTCAATCTCAACTTTGACCTTTCTTTCATTGGTCAGTTCCATGCATCTTGACACACGGAATAGAACAAGTTGAATTTGATCTGTCAAGATGCAACATCTATTAAATCTGACACTAGGATTATTTACACTGGCAGTTAGGATGCTTGTGTCAAGAAACAAAACGTACTCAGGTATGTTAAGGATGGTCAGAATTCACATTCCTTGTACACGGTATTGGAAGTTTAATTGTGACGTCATTGAAATTTAAGAAGCCACAAAAATTAATCAACGATATAATCATGCGTAAATAACAGCTTGATTTTATTCATATTATCAATTATTTTTAAAATCTTGTAAAATGACAATACTTGATAGCAATACAGTCGAGTAATAAAAGAAAGTCTTTCGTCAAATATGACTTCATCAGTCTTGACATGACGCAGCAGAGGTAACTCAGGACTAGATTCACTGGTTTAATATTTACAAGAATGCTTAGATCTATGTGATATCATAGCTAATTTTAAAACCTAATTATTAAAACTAAAAGAATATAATTTATTTAATACAATTTGTACAGAATACGAATTTATCTAGTAGCATTGGAGTTGCCCAGGGACAAGGAATGTTGAGAATATCGCTAAAACGAAAAGCGTAATCATGATTTACATCAAAAGTGCAAGGGCATAGACTATTTTGTTTGAGCTGAAATTTGGAATATTTATTGCTTATATAGTATATATTTTGAAAAGTGCTGGGAGCTGATCCTGGTTTAAAACTATTATAAGCATTTTTGACAAGATTTTCAGTACTTTGCAAACAGCACAGACTAGCTCCCAGCACTTTTTAGGTAGAGAAAATCAACAAATTTTAATGTGTATCCGTTTTTTCTTGAAAAAAAAGCGTATGCCCTTGCACTATCCTCATTTCCTACATTCAGCTTAACAATTCTATTTTTATACAAGTCACGTGACAAACAGCTGATACATGCGATATAACTGGTAATAACTACGGCCCGGTCCTATCCATTTTCGATAGCTATATTACATTTTCTACAAGTATTCAGTTGCTTTGTTACAATTTTTTAAAAGTAGTTATACATATTAAAACGGTGCAAAGGTAACATTTTCCATATTGGTCCTTAACATAGCTGAGTAAACCGGCTTTTACACACTCCATAATTGATTTCTTGTAAAATCCTTTCTTAAAAATTGTAAATTTATAAGTACCAGTCCATATAAAAATCATGCAAAAGGTGATTCACTCAGGTTCTCAGAATTCAATGATTTTCGACACATAAATTTCTCTTGACCTATCATCCATGTATGTAAAATAAAAAATGTGTTGGATCATGGTTACTATGGAAACCTGATCAAAGTAATTTCCTTAGCAACCAGCCAATTTTTCTATTTGAAGGCACTGAAAATCACTGATCTTTAAAGCCTGAAATTATATATAAAAACTTTAACAATAATTCTCATTTACTGGTATGATAAAGACACACGCTTTATTTGTTCAAAACACACAAGACATTGATATCTTATCTGAAGCTAGTACTATGGTAGACATTAGAATATATGTATGTTTTTGTTTTTTTGCTGATTCAGCATTTTCCTTGTTTTTGACAATATTCAAGGTCAATTTAAAAAAAATACCAAGCTGATATAGATTTTGCATGACTTTCACATAAAAGTAGAGAACTTTTTCTTTTACAGATTGACTTTGAAAGCGTGGGTTTTTTGAAAAATCCTATTCGTTGCCTAGCAACAAAATTGAATGTTTTGATAACTAAAAAGTGTAAAATGGTAAGGGGTTAAGTCAAAAAACTAATAATTTTTTTTATCTTTTTGTGGCAGATACAATTTTTCAAGTAATAAAAATAACCCTCATATAATTTTAATAGAAAGGAAATAATTTATGATTATAAATCTCCATGGCAACAGGAATATTTCCCTAGCAACAATGCAAAAACAGTTATTTTTTCGCCCTTTTAAAATATTTTATTAGAAATAAATCGACAATTATTTCAAAATTGTAATTGGGCAAATAGTCAATCTAATATGGGTTTGAAATAAGTACATTTTACTTTATCAACCCATGGCAACAATTATGAATACCTAGCAACCGATTTTGTAACCACTTTACCTATTTACATACAGTCATTTATTTTGGAAGTTGAAATAAGATTTTCCAAAAAAAGGACTTCTGAGTGAAAAATAGAAACAAATAGATACAAGTAATATATATCAAAATACCTCTGTTGATGAAAATATTCCATAGAGTTACCAATTCTTGGGTTGCCATGGTAACAAGTAGCATACTGGCCATAAAAAAATTTTTGTTTGCAAAGTACACTACAGCTGTACTTGGCCCCCAGTTTTTGCTTAATGGACTTAACTAACTGGTTATTCAAGTACCTTTAGTATCGTTTTTCTACATAAAGTATATTTTTATGATTACCATGGATAGAATAGTATAATAACGGATATTGAATTAATGTAGCTTAGGTACTATTCTATTAGCTGCAGAACTGGGTCTCTGCTTTAAAATAATCAAAAGATAAAGCAGAGAGCTACAGATCCAAAAAACGTACGATTTACGCCGACGATTTTTTGTCGCTCACGTCTGGTATTTTTTTCTTTTATTTTATACTTCCCTCAGCTTTAAAAAGGTATTTTACAATTATAATCATACATTTAACTTAAATTCTTGATAATTTTCTTACCATTCAACGCTAACAAATGGCTGTTTTTGGTTATGGATGTCAAAACGGAACTCATTTAAACCAACAAACTATGAAACTACAAAACTATATACAGGACTGTTTCGGACCATTAAATGGTAAATAAACCTTAATAAATCATAAAAATAAGAGTTACATAAATAATTAATGATAGGATACAATTCTAAAAGACAGAGAAGGTTTAAACTACACAAAATAAATTACCTGAAGAAGCGACAAAAAATCGTCGGCGTAAATTGAGGGTTTTTACAACGCTAGGATCTGTAGCTCTCTGCTTTATCTGTCCGAATTTTCTCAAGCAGAGAGCTACAGTTCTGTAGCTACTATTCTATGTGAAAGATAAAGGCTCTCATAAAGCATTGTTAAATTTTACAGGCACGGACCTCTAAGAATTTTTGTGAAACCTCGTTAAGATTTCTCGAAAGGTTGAAACTTATTTATGACATTTTTTTTTTGTTAAAAGGTCTATTGGTTTTGAAAGTATCTGGAAATCAATCGCTGTATTTTGAAATGAAAGATTGATTGATTAATTGTATGTATGTTGTTTAATGTCCCTCTCGAGAATTTTTGATTTTTATGGAGACGCCACCACTTGCCAGTGGACAGCTGCAAATTGTATCCTATACCCGGCACTTACGGCCCTCTCAAAGCAGTGATGGATCGTTTTCGTGCCGGCACCTATTGTGACATGGGACCTCGGTTCATGCGGTCTTATCCGAAGGACCAGTCTCCACGTCCCACAGTGGGATTCGAACCCGTGACGTAAGAATCAGCTCCTTACTTTTAATCTCTAGAGCAGATGCTCCAACGACTGCGCCACGCGGGCGACTGAAATGGAATAAGACATTACCATATCACTATTTTCTAGTACTTACAAACAATTCTTTCAAAAAGAGAGGTGAGTCAGTGACGTAGCCATCATAAAACACAGAGGTAAATATCAGAACCACTGGAACTTTAATTTGCTGAATTGATAAATTATCAATAAGAAGGTACTGTGGGGGGCTGGTGGTGGTCTCAATTCAGAATAATGAATTCTAGAGTGGAATTAACAATGACACAGCTCAATAACTCTGCTATATAAGCATTCTGTGTTTTACTGTTATTCCAATCTGTGGTAAAAAATAAGAGACCAATAGAACAAATAGGCACCTAGTTTATAATGTTCCAGTGCACTGCCGTTTTGTCCTTACATCTTCTTGGGTCTTTCCAGCAAGCTAAAAAAATAGCCTAGTTTATACTAGTAATTCTGAACTTGCCAGAATGATGAAATTAGGTAGTAAAAGCTAGGTAATGTATTTATTATAATTTTAGAAATGAGTGATCTCTTCAATCTTGGCATTATAATCACTAAGAATTGAATGAAAAGACTGAAGATAATATCTAATGATATTTGAGTAACTGTTACCTTATATATATTTTTATGACCCCCCCCCCTGTAAACGAATAAACGAAGTTTTTTTTGGGGGGGGATATAGTTTCTTTCGTACCCGTCTGTCTGTTTGACTGTTTGTCCACAAAAACTTTAACTTTGCCCATAACGTTTGATTTAGTGGAGCTATGACTTTCATATTTCACATGTGTATTCCTTTTAATAAGACCTTTCTTTGGGTTCCACCAAATTTGACCTTAAAGTTTGACACAAAAATTCCGAACTTTTACTTTGGCCATATCTTTTGAACAAAAGATACCAGGACTTGCGTACTTTACATATGTTTTTTTTGTGGCAAGACCTTTCATTGAGTACCAACAACTTTGACCTTTTGACCTTGGAGATTTCCGGACTTCTGAAAAAACTTTAACCTTGGCTATAATTACGTTTGGACAGTAAGGGCTTTCACACTTCACATAAATGTATGTTATCCTTGTGATAAGGCGCTTAATTGGATATCAAGAACTTTTACCCTTTGACCTTGACGTTGGAGTTTGACCTACTTTTCAAATACAACTTTGAACATAATTTTTGAAAGGTTAGAACAAAGGCTTTCATATTTCCAGAATTCAATTCTTGTGACAAGACCTATCATTTGATATCAGGATTCTTGACCTTGGAGTTTGACCCCATTTTACAAAAAAAAATCCAAGTTTTTACTTTTTTTAAACGGTAGATACATGTACTAAGAATTCCATATTTCAAATATCAATTCTTTGTGGCAATATTTCATTTTAAACCAACAATTTTGACCTTTTGACTTTGACCTTGGACATTTCAATACTTACGAAAAAACTTTGGACATAACTTTTGAACACTAAGGGCTAGGTCTTTCATAATTTACATATGTAATCCTTGTGACAAGATCTTTCATCAAATATAAACTCATTTGACCTTGACCTTGTATTTTGACCTACTTTTTACAAACAAACCTTGGCCATAACTTTTGAACGGTAGGGCCAGCAATTTCATACTTCCCATATATGTAATCTTTGGAACAAGGCCTTTCTTTAAAAACCAACAACCTTGACCCTGGAGTTTGTTTTCCCTTTAAAAATGTTAACCTTGATCATAACCTTCGAACAGGTGGTGCAAGAGTTTTATATTTACAATTGTATCTTTTTCTGTATTTTACCCCAGAGAACTACATTACTTCAATATGCACTACATTACTCTATGTGCCTTTGTAAAGGAAACAGAAATATATGTTTGATTATTTCTTAATTTCATGATTAATCAAAATTAATTCGTCTAATCATTTGAGTAATTATTATTGAAAGCGATACTGAAGATATCTATTCATGAGCTGTCAATTTTCAATATGCATTTTGATTTCATATTACATGTAATTTTTTCATTTTTAGGAGAGAGAAGTTCATTATTTTGTAGAAAAAGGGGCTTATAGGCCCACATTACTTACTTAAGCACATTTGCCTTGAAAGAACAGAAATCAGATCAGTTTGAAATGTCTATGGGAGACAAACTTGAATTTACACTACCTGAAGATGCTTCCATTTCAATATTACTAATCACAGTTTTGTTGTTCTTGAAAGGAAGAATTTTCAAAATACTTTTTCCCAATATTGTTTTGTAAATTTTCACCCCTTGTTGTGGCCCTGAACTACCCTTGGGTGTCATTAAATCTACACTACATATGGATACTTCTGTATTAATATGACTAATAATGGTTTTGC
Source organism: Saccostrea cuccullata (assembly GCF_032062105.1). Taxonomy (NCBI): domain Eukaryota; kingdom Metazoa; phylum Mollusca; class Bivalvia; order Ostreida; family Ostreidae; genus Saccostrea; species Saccostrea cuccullata. The sequence goes on from NW_026926326.1 coordinate 6,313, forward strand.
TGTTCTAAAGAAGAAATGGTATTTTGGCCCCCGTTGTGTCTGTGCCCAACCCCAGGGGTCAAGTTTTGAAGAAACGTGATTTTACACTACCTGATGATACTTCTCTATATGTCTAATTGTGGCCTAGCGGTTCTTGAGAAGATTTTTTGAGATGCATGTATTACCTATATATTCCAAATGTATACTTTAACCACCTGTTGTGGCTCTGCCCTACCCACAGGGGTCATGATTTGAATAACACTGAAACTCCATAACCTGAGGATACCTCTATGCCTGATCATGGTTTTGCTGTTCTCGAGAAGAAGAAGACTTCAAAAGACATTTACTTTACATTCATATGTTAAACTTTGAATTCCTTTCGTGGAAATGTGAAATGGATCTTAAGAAGTTACAAATGTGAAAAGTCTACAGACAAACAGACATGCAGATACCAAACAAAATTTACCAGAAAAGCATTTATACACCAATGAAAAGTTTCTAGAATGTAAAGCTGTAGAATTTTTTTAATAAGAATTTTTAAATGATGAATAAATCTCAATGATAACTAGAAAGTCTGCTATTGCAAACAATAGCGTATGTCGCCCCGAACTGGGCCCATTAGCTAAGCTTGGACAACCGACAACTCGTATCAGTACTTTCAGTACTTTGATTTAAAAATCAAAGTTAAATAATTTTCACTTTTTCCCCTGTTTCCATGGAAACTATTGACAATTTGCAATTTTTAAATCCAATGAGCACAATTACAGATACTAATCATTACATAAATAAAATTTCAAAAAGAATGTTCAAGGGACCAGAGAGAACGCAGACCAAATTCGTCGTTTTTGCAGGTTTCCATGGCAACGGTAGCCATTTTGAAACTGAATGACCACACAACACAACTACCTGGTACAACCAGTGATCCTCCTTTGAGGAAAGTTTCAGGAAGATTGTCCCAGCCATCTCCGAGAAACAGTCTGGAGAACAAAAACATGCGTACAATCGCAATATTTGGCCCGACTTCGTTCGGGGCGACATAATAATTTTTTTAACCCACAACATTAGTAAATTTCAAAATTTGGTTATATTACGCAGTTGCTAAGCAACACTAGCTTCTAAGCGTACTCAAGGTAATCATAAAAATATACAGTTTCTTAAATTATGAATGTTTAAGCTTTCTGTGTGTTTGCTTATTGCAATGCTAGCAAAAGTATTACTAGTAATTATTAATGGAAGCTAAAATTTCAAATATTTTGGTCACAGATAGTTTGCTTTATGGTCATTGTGCATTAATTTGCCATGGCAACCCAAGTATAATTTAATTATGGAATCTTGTCATCCATACAAAGGTTTTATTACATAATATTTTGGTATCTGGAGCTATTTATTTTTCATTTATGACGTCTTTTGTGGAAGATCTCATTTCAGCCCTAAAATTTAAGCGAAAAAAATGCCTGAATGTAATAGTAAATTGTAGATACAAAAGTGGTCGTTAAGTGCTCAGAAGTGTACCTATGGGTAAATAATGTAACAAAAGAACTTTATTAGATCCATATCAAATTGAAATTTATGCCCAATCGCATTTTAAGAAAAAAATATCTATACTTATCTATCAAAATCTATACCAAAAAGGCAAAAAAAAAGCTGTTTTTGCGTTGTTGCTAGGGAAAATTTTCTGTTGCCATGGAGATTAATGATTATAAATTATTATCTCATTTTAAAATTATTTGAGAGTTATTTTCTATAACTTGAAAAATTGTATCTGCCACAAAAAGATAAAAATTTATAAGGTTTTTGACCCAACCCTTTACCATTTTTCACTTTTTAGTTATCAAAACATTCAATTTTGTTGCTAGGCAACGAATGGGATTTTTCAAAAAACCCACGCTTTCAAAGTCAATTTGTAAAAGAGAAAGTTCTCTACTTTTATGTGAAAGTCATGCAAAATCTGTACCAGCTTGGTATTTTTTTTAAATTGACCTTGAATATTGTCAAAAACAAGGAAAATGCTGAATCAGCAAAAAAGCAAAAACATACATATATTCTAATGTCTACCATAGTACTAGCTTCAGATAAAATACTAATGTCTTGTGTGTTTTAAACAAATTAAGTGTGTGTCTTTATCATACCAGTAAATGAGAATTATTGTTAAAGTTTTTATATATAATTTCAGGCTTTAAAGATCAGTGATTTTTAGTGCCTTCAAATAGAAAAATTGGCTGGTTGCTAAGGAAATTACTTTGATCAGGTTTCCATAGTAACCATGATCCAACACATTTTTTTATTTTACATACATGGATGATAGGTCAAGAGAAATCTATGTGTGGAAAATCATTGAATTCTGAGAACCTGAGTGTATCACTCAAATATCACTTTTGCATGATTTTTACACGGACTGGTACATAAATAGCTAATGAGAATAAAAAAGATACATGTACAAAAAGACTTATTCTAATATTCGATATTTTGAGAAGTTTTATTCATAACTTTATATAAAAAGAAATATTTATCGACGCAAAAATCAAATAACATCTTTATTTTCCTAATGCAGTTTTTAAAATTAAAGCACATTCACTAACAGCCAATCTTCAAGTTGAAGCACTTGTAAACAAAATGAATATATTATTAAAAATTATCACCAGAACATTTTACTGATCGGTGTTGCACATAAATGAGAGGAATTCCAGCGACATTTTAAGTATTTAAATGATCTAAAATTATTCGTTTTCCAACACAAATGTGTAACTACATTTATAGTCTAAATTTGGTCGGAAAACTCGTCGACCATCCCCTCCAATAAATTCTTATTTATACACAGAGCTATAGCTACCTCTCATACACTTCTATAAGACATTTGAGAATAGAAATATTTTTACGTGCTTTGGGGGGTTTCTTTTATTAGAAATACATGGCTGTTTGTTCTAAATATCTGTCATTCAATTTTTCCATATTGTTAATTTTGTATTCGGAATCAGATAAATATTTTCTTGCAATTTCATGTATATGATATTGATTGATCTTTTGACAGAAGAAGAAAAACGCTAAATAAAATGAATAAGCATTAACCAATGTTGAATTTCATATCCCAACAGAAATTTTCATGACTCACATAATGCATGTTCCATTATGTATCAAACAACTGTGCTCGCCCTAACTCAGTTGTATTGCTAGGATGTAACTTAAATTGAAAGAAAATGGGCAAATTAAATTCAAAATAATACAAATCGCAATATACTTAGCGGTACTTTGTGTACTCTCATCTAAGTATAAGTTGACTTGAAAACCTCATTCCAAGCCTGTTAAACTCCATCATTGCTTTAATTTTCTTTCAGTTTATCAAACGTTATATTTTTTCTTCTCCCGAATAGTTTAATATTAACTTTAGGAAGACAATTTATTTCTTCTCAGATTTCTTTTTTGGCTAATCGGGTACTATTTACATGCAGATCTTATGATCAATGTTAACACAGTTTAGCGGTCAGATATGTAATGAAATGTATAGAGATAACGAACAGTTTTCCAGCTCAAAAGTTCATTAAACAATACAAAATAGGAGCAGAGCAACTACAGACCTGCAAACCATCAGTGGTGAGATCAGAAGCCATGGAGAAATAAGCATCCCCTGCCGACCGGTCACACTCGACTTGTGCTTCTTGTCCTAATAAAAAAAATTACGGAGAAATCTTTCTTCTATTCGGTGTGTAAATAATGGTCTCACAGCTAGTATGAAAAGTCAGTCAGCATTTGACTTAATGATATATTTTATTCGCTGACAAGGTCATTTCTTCATTTCTAAAACTAACAACGCATTCCGAAATCAAAACAGAATAATATTGCTTTTTTTCAGTTTTTAAGCATTTTGCCCTCAGGTATTGACAAAATCCAAAAAAAATAAGACAGAGTTTTATAAGATATTTATTAGAAAGATGTTAAAAATTCGGCATGTTTTTAGTATATGGCTGATATGGCGTCAAAATCAAACTGATCTGAAAATATTTGGAGGAAATAGTGACAAAACATATTCACAAAAACCTATATCAAGACTCTACGGGCTAAATTGCCCCTCAAAAACAATGAAATATTAAGTATATATATCTTCAATCATCTTAAAGATAGCAAAATCCAAATGTCGAGTTGAATGTCACAGCAAGTGTTTTTTTTTCTTTTCACGCATATGATTTTGCACAAATTCGGCTTCATGTGAATATAAAATAGATACCTTTTCATGACGATGTTATTGATCTAGCACAACATAAGTATTTGCTTGCATAGGTTGTGTTTACGAAATGTGTATTTAGATGAGACTCGCTAATTATCGTGTATTCATTTGAATTTTTGAAATTATATCAGTTATTTAAATACAAAAATCATTGCAAACATTTGGCAGCGTGGCATAAAAAAAAGAAAATGTGGTCTGTGTCGATGAGCATACGTTTAAAATTCAAAATTCAAACTCATTAGGTTATTATTAAATTATATTCACATAAGACTGGGTCGTGCGGATTGTACATGTACCTGCACTATGTGAACGTTCAAAGTTCCGAAAATAGTGTGTATATTACTGATTTTTATAAAATCATGTTTTTTGTTAAGATATTGTACACGATTAACAGTGCAGTCACTGTACAAAAAATATAGCATTTGTTCACGAACTTTACGAAAACCCTAGTATATGTAACACGACAAGCTTAATAATAAATAGTTTCTAGTTTCACTCTCAACTTTTAAAATAAATTATTATAAAAACAAGATGTGTTTGTGAAACACAATGCGCCCGGCGGCAACAAAAATCTAAAAAGCTATTTTAAGCATACTGTTTTGCATAGGTCACAGTCAAGGTCACAAGGTCATTGACCTTGAAGTCATTGGAAAGAAATTGATTAGTGGAGTATGCACACCAAATATGAAGTCTCTATCTTTTATGGTTCAAAAGTTATGGTGAAAGTTACAAAAAAGCTATTTTTAGCATATAGGTCACAGTCAAGGTCACCAGGTTATTGACCTTGGTGTCATTTGAAAGAACTTTATTTGTGTAGTATGCATACTAAATATGAAGTCTCTATCTCTTATGGTTCAAAAGTTATGGCGAAGGTTAAAGTTTGCAGACAGAAAAGCTATTTTTAGCATATAGGTCACATTCAAGGTCACAAGGTCATTAAAATTAGTGTCAATTGAAAGCAACTCATTAGTGAAGTATGCATACCAAATATGAAGTTTCTACCTTTCATGGTTCAAAAGTTAAGGCGAAGGTTAAAGTTTGGGGACAAACAAACAAACAAACAAACAAACAAACAAACAAACAGACAGACAGACAGACAGACAGACAGGACAAAAACAATATACGCCTCGGATCTATCGATCCGGGCGCATAAAAAAACTACAAATTAAAGCCATAAGAATATACACAAATAAACTTTTTAAAAGGCATGAAATATTTAAACATGTAAATTGCTGTAATGTCGTATGTTGAAAGATAATTTAACTTTAGAAATTAAAAACAAATTAAAGTAGCTTTTTAAGGTCAAGATCTAGTAAAAGAAAGGTGCCTACAGATTTATCAAAATTGAGAAATAAATTCCTTTATTGATGCTTTACAACTTTAGCTTGGTCAAATAAGGTGTTTCAGGGCATAATTTGTAGGTAAACAAAATGAAAAACTGTATTTTACACTGTCATTTTCATCGACAAATTAAGAAAACCAGTAATTAATATTGGAGGGTTTTTTTTTTCATATTCGACAAAGGAAATGTATCCAGATTGCCTACAGTCTCTCGGAAAACCGTAATAAGTATGTTCGTGGCCTCTTCTTTAAATCAATTTCAAATTTAATATAGGTATCCGGTTTACTTTTCATATGATTTCAAATTGAATGTCATGAAAATACCCAATTTTCTACATGATCCTGCTTAAAGTATGGGGAAAAGAAAGTTGAAATTGATTATGACGTCATAATGATTCTAGCACCAAAAAATTAGTCTAAAGTTATTTACTAGATCTTGATCCTAAGGATAAGAAAAAAAACTCATAAGTTTCATATCCCAAAAAAAAGAAAGCAAAACTTGCTTTTTAATTCATGAAAATAATTTATACATTCCAACTTTAGAAACGTAGGATCTTGTTTATTGCGGCAAAGGCAGACAAAGTCAAGAATCATATATCTCCAATGAAGTAAAATTGTTGTTTATTTATTCATTGCTCGGAAAAGGGCATAAATATGCAACATATCTTTGGGGTACAGTGTAATTCTTCATGAAATGCTTGGTACGCAGCATTTGTAAGGCTGAAATAAGGAGACATGGCCTAATTTATACGGGAAATGTTTACTGTGGCTTCACATTTAAATATCACCTGTACGCATTCCTCATAGTACCAGAAAATAAAATTATTTGCAACTTTAAACTGCATTAGCATTATAAACAACAATAAAACTTATCAATGCATTTAAGAAAAGTTTCTAGTTAAATCCCATACAGTTGGTTATAAACAAATCACTGATCTCGATGAACTTGTCAATCATGACGTCATTTTGGTAAAAATGGCGTATTTCATGTTCTGTGAGAGGCAGATTGAGGATTTTTTAAACAATGAAAAATGCGTTTTATTTAAAAACATAATGTTATTTACAGGTTTTAAATAGGCTATTAATAGCAACCTATATCTTTTGTTGAGTGCGATTATTCATTAACTATAGAGAGAATGTATTTAACCCTCTTACTGCCAGAACTGTGTCTAATCTGTACAGTTGATACGCCAGAACGTTTGCTTACAAGTATCAGAATGTATTGGATATTCTTTTAATGATAAGCAACATCCTAAAGATAAACTTTGACTAGATCTAGAATGATTAGAATTACAAATAACTAAATAACGAACAAAGGGACATTTTAATTCTGATTTAATGACGTCAGCTCCTTTGCTAGTGTTACGTCACAGTAATAAAAATCCACTTTTTTTTTTTTTGTTTATTTTGGAAAAAGTCATAATGTAAAACAGTAAGAAAAATATGAACATTTTTAAGAATTAACAAAACATTTTTTTTTTTTTTTTTAAAAAGTTTTAACACTATTTAAATAACTACTTATAAATATCTCATTCGGAGGATAGAATGAGCAGTAAAAAAAGTATTTTATTTATAAATTCAACACTATTCTATGCAAATGTTATGCAAATAATGCCATACCAATTTCTAATATAGTTCGTCGGATTCGCCGCCTCTATTTTTAACAAATCCAAATTATAATATTATAAAAATAACATTCGCGCGCGCGTCCAAAAATATCCGAATACCATTTTTTCTCGACTTTTTACACAAAACACATAAAAGGCTTGGAAATTTGTTTGACAGAAGCCCGGGATTTAGTTATTTTGTTTGTACTTTAAAGCAGTCTGTGAAGTTTTGCAAGATGCCTGTGTAACTGTTCTTATGTATAAGGGGTGAGCAATTAGCATCTCTCGACGCCCGGTGCTACCATTTTTGGGATCGGTATAGTTGTTTTCTGCAAGGAGGTAGCCCGTCGGGCTAGTGAAAAATGTAACTTCACACGCAATACAACATGACAATCACAATCGGTATTTTCACTTCTTTTTGTTATAAAATCCCCAACCAGTTAAAATTTTCCAGACAACATGCTCCTATTGTCAATAATTCTCCATAATCTTGTCTGTTTTGTAGTTCTATCTGACTTATTTACTTCCAAAAACAACCGTTTTTTCTTAACCCGAATTTCCTCTATTCCTCCATTTATAGTAAATACATGCAGAAATCTCATTGAAATATTTACGATCACCCAATCAACTGAAAGATAAGTCTTTTGTGACTCACATAACATATATTTCCAGTGTATTTAATGATTTAGGATGAAAAACAAAATGAATTTGATTTTATTCTAAATGAGCTAGTGCAATGATCAGTAAAAAGGGAAGATAATGTATTTAAATTGATTTTAACTTTAATATATAATAATTTATGCAATATTAATATAGATAGTGAGAACTTTAAACTTTAAATTTAAAAAGAATGACCCCAGTATCCTGAATTTTCCAGCAATTAATTTCTTCCCAACATTAGTATTTATTTTAATTTTTGCCCCTCTGGTTTAGTAACTTTTTACTCGGGGCTAGTAACTTAAAAGCTGCCACTAGCCCGTGGGAAGTACTTGATTTTTCCTGAATTGCACACCCCATGTACTATAGTTAAAAACATTGGGCACAAAGTAGCTCCATACACAGCAATAGAAACGGAATCAAAGGAGATAATTGAAGCTTTATTTTATGAAACAATAGAGAGAACATCATCAACATATGAAAAATACAGTACACACAAGATTAAGTAAATATTGATGATATTTGTTCAATTAAAATTAAAGAAAATTCAAAAAGCGATGCAATTGTGACTTCAAAACCTGACACGACCTTAACAATTTGCAAAAAATTAAACAGAAAATTTGTAGAAATGAAAGTATGTCATAATTGCAATGTTACGAGAAACGAAAGAATGACACGTTTTCGTTTCTTATGAGTGCATCGAAAATATATTCTTGTCCAGAAAAAAATAATAGAAAAAAAGAGAAGGACTTAGAATTTTATGCCAATTATATTAATTATATTCGCTCGCCTCATAATTTTGAAACCTGAAATAAAAAAAAGTAATATTTGTAAAATAATTTTGCTTGCTCGCCTCTCTTTTTACTTTTGAAAATCCAAAAAACTATGTTACAAATTGGTGTGACCTAAGTCACAGTCTACGCTTGGAAAAGAGATTTTTTGACAAAATAAATGCACGTAACTTTCTTTAAGCTTACAATCAATACGATATGGGATACAAAAGGTCCTAAGGTAACTCTTACTACCATTACTTTTCTTAAATGTTCAAAAAAAAAAAGGGGGGGAGAGAGGAGGAAATTGTACCTCTACATGATTTACATTCTTGTGGTTGTTGATGAGGTACGAATTCAAGATAAGCATTTTTTTACGATTTCAAGTGCATAAAGTTAAGAAAATGCCATACATGTATGTGACAAGTAATTTCAAAACAATAGTGTTCCAAGGAACGCATGTGTTGCCGGCTTTTAGCTTCAATTCAAAATGAAACTGAATCTAAGAGTGATCAGAAATTTAATTGTTAATAGCGTAATATACATTTTTTAATAGATCAAGCCAGAAAAAAAGATCCACGGATAGTAAACTGCATTTAGAATCTGACAATCAGAAATACAAATCCCCAACCCCTATATGTGATTGAAAGAATCTTTCAAAAGAGACTTCTGTCTGTCTTAACCACAATTGTCAGTCTACCTCTTTCATTTTGGAATACCGATGTATTTTCATAATGCTTGAGTTTTAGCTTTCGTGGCAACTCTATTTCATACAGTGTCAAAATATAAATTGTCATGAACTCATAAACATGCATAAAAGATAATTATAAAAACACTGCCTCTCTAAATTCAAAAGGGATAAATTAAATTCAACCTTCTGCAATATATTTCGCAAAGTAGTCGAAGATCAAGGTCAAGTGATCAAGTGTAACGCTGTTTTTTTTTTTAAGTTATATGACAAACAGTACACATGTTAAAGACATCTGCAAGTAGCGTAGACTTTCCTCTTAAGTAAAAAAAAATAAGTTGTATATCGGTACTGCTAACCATTTTAAAAAGTAAATCAAAGGTCAAGTTTAAAAAAACTATGTACATGTATGTGCAAAATATCAAATCCATACCTCCTACAGTTTTTGAGATATAAGGTGTGACAGACGGAGGGACAGCTAGATAGACAGATGCCGGGTAAAGTGATCCCTAAGTACCGCTCTGTTCTGCAGGCGACACAAAAAGTATTATAACAAAAGTAGATTTATCCGAAAAGCGTAGGAAGGGGGCTAGCAAACCACACACACACGGTTGTTACAAACACTTTACAAAAGGGGGGAGGGGTAAATAATGTAATAATGTAATCATTTATAAATTTACAAAATCTAACTCTTCTATTGGTTTGTGCATAAAACCTAATATTTAAAGTTTTAAACGCCAGTTAACTTTTATTTTCGGAACATTCAGTTTATTAGGTAAATTGTCCCATGTAAATGTGCATATAGAATTCATCTTTTTATGCCCGTAGAAACCTGAAGGGGAGGTTTGAGGGACCGTATCAACCCCCCTAATTTTGTCGATATGTATTAAACTGTGTAAACTGTGTAAAACATATTAGTAAGTTAACGCTCTATTTATACTTGGGTCCCCTCAATGATAACATAAATAACGTTTGTGTGATAACTTCTTAGCTTGATACTTGTACGTAGTTTCTAGTTGATATTCGCTCTTATATTATGAATATAGCCCCCCCCCCCAAAAAAAAAAAAAAAAAAAAACAACCAACAAAAAAAAAAAAAAAAAAAAAAAATGAAATTGAATTGATTGATATAGATTTTAAACTGAAATGCTCGCAATATGTAAATAAAAATATCAACTAAAACTTTTAATGACTTAAAAAAAAAATTCATGTACTGCATGTCCCTGCTAATGCCACGATAGGAAAATACATGTACAGTCCCTGAAACGTTCTACTTTCCCATTTTTCCGTTCGCTCACCGATCGTTCACCGTTCGTTCAGCGTGCGTTCACCGTTCGCTCTCCATTCACAGTTTTGCGTTCACCGTGCGCTCGCGTTCACCGTTCGCCCTTCGTTCCGTTTACTTTGCGTTCACGTTGCGTTCACCGTTCATTTGTCGTTCAGTTTTCATTGTCATTCGGAACTCTGAAGTGAAAGGACTTATCTTTTTGATGGAAAGGATTTACACGTTTTTTAATTAAATAACTAAGATATTGTGTTTGAAGAATAATTATTTCATTGCAAAAATTATCTACAATATTTATATTTCTATTATTACAACTTGACTGTTACTTTATCCATGAAATTTTCCTGGAAAATAATACATTAAGTACCTACATGTACGCTCGTATGTAGAATGATGCTTAAATATTAAATTTAAAAAAGGGCAATGTACAAATGCTTCACACACGGGAACATGTTCTTGTAATGCAAAAGACGACAAATCATTCATGGATGGAAAATAATAAATTTTACAAGACAAGAATACACACAAAAAAAATATATTTCTGACACGTATTTAAAATAAATGCACGAAAACATATTAGAACTACACGTAAGTCTTAGAACTATGAACAGTTCTGCAGATATTCAGGTACTTCAATATCTCTAGAGCTAATTGAATTAATAGCGTGATTTTAAATTTTAGAAAGGACCAAGTGTTTAAAATGTAATAGATTATAATTTTTTGTACTTTATGTTAAGTCTATTATTAGAGAGGGAAAATTCCTTCATTCGCCGTACATAAATATATGTATGCCATTAAGTAAGAGCCCCCCCCCCCCCTCCCCCCCCCCCCCCCCCCCTCCCGGGGCGCCTTTTTCCCGAAATCAAATCCTTAGTCAGTATATCCAGAATATCAATATTTAATGTGTATTGTAACACAAGAAAATCAGTCTTGTAAAACGAACATCAAACTAGCACATGTATTTCAAAATATACATGTGCCGACAGTAGTATTCTAAATAGGCAAGGAATATGTTTCAAATTCAGTTTCAGATTTAATCCGTTCAATTACATATTCCCATTATTTATTTATCTTTTTTTCTCTAGGAATGCAAAAATCAGATCTGGTATTGATAGGAGAAAATATTTAAACTTCTTGGAAATACTAAGTGTTTTTGTCTTCAGCATGTTCGGTAAAACGAATGATTTGATTGACAGGACAAGCACGTGGACTTCCTGTGAACCGTGTAAAGTTGAAGATGGAAAATAAAAGCCGATGATTACTTTCAAATGGATTTGTTAAACTTAAAAATTTGATTACTTTAACTGCTTGCAATATTTAGGGAAAAAAAATACGAATTTTTATTTGATACAACAGATATCTGAAAATGGAGAGTCTCTCTCTCTCTCTCTCTCTCTCTCTCTCTCTCTCTCTCTCTCTCTCGTTCATTTCTCTCTTCAATAAAAAATATGACCGCACATTACGTATTTAGTTTAATTTGAAAATTTAATCTATTACATGTAATAATAATTGAAATGCCTCTTTCCATCACCTTGTCCGAGTACAATCATGGCCGGGAAATTAATGTCTACAGATACATGTAGAAGTTAGCTAAAATAATCATCATAAAAGAATAGAAATGACACATAAATATAGAATATTTTGCATTAGAATGACACATAAATATAGATTATTTTGCATTCGTATTTTAATATACGAGTGTTTTTATGCAAAATTGTGGATTAAAAACAAAAATTTCTTATTTTACTCAGAATCGCCTTGGCACGGAAATACATGTATGGTTGTTTCAACCGGGTACAATGTAATTAATTTATTCTATAAGTGGTAGTTTTATCTTCTAAAGTCCACAATATTTTATTAGTTAAAAGAATAAGCATATTTACTATATAAGTAGATTTTATATTTAAACTACATGCGTTCGGTAACAAATACACATGTTTAATGGCAATTTAAATTATGTTATCAAAATATCGATATCGATTTAAAACATAGGTATGTGCAGAAAAAAATGTTTTTATTATTTACTTATTTATCTATCTATTGTTTATTAATATTTTAGCACCTGAAATTAGAATTATACCATAGAATAATTTCAATGCAAGGAAAAGATCGGAGGCATTCCGAATAAATCGTTCATCTTGCGCTCACCGTTCGTTCACAGTTCACTCTGCGCTTGCGTTCGCGCTCCGTTCGTGTTCTGGGTTCACTCACCGTTCACCGTTCACACATCGTTCACCGAGTTGCGTTCGGTGTTCGCACATCTATCGCTCTGCGTTCGTTCACCGTTCGTTCACCGTTCGTTCACCATTCAGGTGGAAAAGTAGAACGTTTCAGGGACTGTATATATATTATCTATTTAGGCAAGTGGCTTACGATGGACCTAATTTTAAAAATCTGCATACTGCACATGATTGTCAAGTTTTGCTAATCCAATTATTCTATTCAAAATTGCTTGCCCATTATAAATAGGGTATTTTTAAAAACAACATTCCAAAGCATTCAAAAGAATATCAGATTAAATTTCAGGAACATATGGAATTAAAGAAACACACAGCTTACGCGTATTTGCAGGTGTTAACAAGTTGAACTTGAGTAGCTGAAAATTTTAATCTTCAGAAGTTAATTTACTAGCATAGCATTAAGTGTAAAAAATAATTGATTTTATAGGGTGTCTTTAGATGTATATTCCAGTGGCATAATTAGGCAAAAATAATGTGGATGTTTTTCTGACTCAAGCAAAAGGTCTGCAGCAGCATTAACATTCCAAAGCGGAAGGGGGGGGGGGTCAATAGAAAATGACAACATTTAAGAATGTAAGATCGAGTCCCAGAATGTACAGTGTGTGGATACTGCATGCCTGCCAATAGTATATAGCTAATCCACTGTAACATAGTATATAAAAACTTGAAAATATTAATCCCTCTAACATCTCGTCTCATTACTACTAAAGATATTGACAAAGTACGAACGCTTTCTGTTGCTCAGAAACATATCAGATCCAGGACATCAGAAGTGTCCCACAGAAACGGATTCATCAATATGTAACCGGCGATTTTTTATCTTTTTCTCCATGATAATCAATAGTTTATTGAAGATGCATAATTTCAACACATAACGTACTTGTTTTTTAATAGTTGTGCATAGGTCCTAAGATCCACTTGGAGTACTATTGATTTGAGTTTTTCTACTATTCCCATTTTTTTAAATTAAATTTTGCATCCGACGCAAGGATTTAGAGTAGAGTTTTTTTTTTCTTTTACAAAAAAAACATAAATGTTTTCTGATTGATTTTTAATCAGATAAATATTCATACTTTAATTTCCCTGTTCTGGCCTCCAGATCATTAAGCAATCTTAGACTTAATACACAATGTCAGTCAGTCATGAAAGGGAAACATCCTAAATTTTAATTGCGTTTCTATGGGTAAAAATAAGCAAATACTTGTGCACTGAATTTTACATAACAGTTTTATTTTATATAGCAGAAGACGGGAAGCCATTTTAAAGCAGGTTAATTAAAGTTCTAGGAAGCGAGGCTATAAAACCTTCACCCCTATCTTCCTCTCAACTTTCTCTTCCGGAAAATTTTTATCTGCCTTGATTCCTATTTCTCAAAAATATTGTATTGTTAGTTATGTTTGTTTTTTTCTCTTTCCTTTTATCTGATGTTTTCTTATCAATTATCAATTACGTAAGTAATTGACAGAGATTTAAATGACAAAGTGAGACAACTACTGTTAACATTAATGCTTCTCCCAAAGGTTTGGTTTATAACAATAAAAAATTTGGGACGCTGCACCATGAAAGAACGAAGGTGCATGCAAGGGTATTAGCATTTATCCAAATTCTAATTTTCAATGTTAAATGCTCTTAATAGATTTATTATATAGAATGTTGTAAAACAAAATTTAATTTTTAATACAGTGAAAGATCTACTTGGGATTAAGCAAAAAAAAAAAAAAAAAAAAGAAGGAAAGAAAGAAAATGAGCCAAAATAATAAAAATTAAAAAAAAATATGTTTCTTATTGCACGTAATAATCACCTTATATGATGCATAAATTCTACAAAGGTTTTTTTTTTTTATTATTTTTTCAGACATAAGCAATCTTACTTCTTAAGCAATAAATGAATACATTTAAGGGGTTTAAAAGAATGCCTCCATCCACCATGAACACAGCAAATTCTACAATTAGTTTTCAAAAGATGAGTAATACCAAGTAGCCCTTTTACAGACTGAAGTACAATTGATTTATTTGTTTTCATCGAGTTAGTCAACAAAGGGACAGGGCATAAAACATTATCCTCGGAAATTTCAGAGATTGGACAAATTGTGTAAAACAAAAGTTTCAATATAATAAAATCTCGAAGCGAGGGATCGTGTCAAAACCAGAAATGCTATTGATAAAGCATCTAGCCATCTACCCGTAGATAAAGCATAGATTTATCAAACGGGCTGTATCATCAATACGTACGCAGCATTGTTAAGGCTTGAATAAGGGGGCGGGGCCTATACGGGAAATGTTTACCGTGACGTCATACAAAAATAGGTACAATTTGTATTCCTAATAATCCAGAAAATCAAATAGTTTGCAATTCTAAACTGTATTTGCATAATAAACAACATCAAAACTTAACAATGCATTTAAAACAGTTGCTAGTTAAATCCCAGACACAGTTTATAAACAAATCACTGATCGCAGCAAACTTGTCGATATGACGTCATTTTGGTTAAAATGACGTATTTTATGTACTGTGAAAGGCAAATCAAGTCTATTTTCTACAGAGTAAAATGCATTTTATTATCAAACAGAAATTTATTTACAGATTTTTAGATAGGCTATTTATATCAATGTAAAACCTTTACATTATTCAATGATTAGCGAGAGAATGTATGTAATTAATTTTGCCGTGTTTATGTGTACAGGTTTGACATGTTTACCATAGAGGTGGCTTATTAAATCGCCTTTTTGCAAGGGCATACACTTCATAGATGTTAGCGATTTTTTATGATATAAATAAAGGACGGTTTCCTTAACTTGAAAAGTGCTGCTGCTTCCTTTAAATCAAGAGCGTGACTTAATAGGACATAAAATACTTGGTAAAGGTCATACATATTTCGTCATGGGCATATTTACTTAAAATTTTTACTAATGAAATGCGAATTCTATATAAAGCAGCAGCAGTTTCAAGAAAGTACAAAGTATGCAGAAACAAATGGTTACTTCAATTTTTAATTTCAAGTTGGGTATGCCCTTGCGATATTGAAATTTGTGAATGACCTCCATTCAGTACACATACTATGCATTTATCACGTGACTGTCCATTGATGGGACCAAACTTAGTTTAGTACAGAATGGGGTTATGTTATTTAAGTTAGTACTGGAGTTACGTATAAAAAAAAACGGCCTTATAAAAATAAATTCAGTTTTAAAAAAGTCCCGTTTTTGCACGTCTATATTCCATTGATTTCTTTATAGTAGGGTTTAACAGTGCTGCGTATAGAGTGATTTTTCATATCCACAACTTTTCCACTACTACTAATAATAAATCATATAAAATGAAAAAGTTTTTACTTTCTTGTTGCTTGAACCACTACAGAAGACATGAGAACTTGAATAGAGTTCATTTCTATTTCAACCACATTACAAGCAAACACAAAGATTATACACCTGATAGTTTTGTTCTCCTTTATTTATTGATGGGCTAAATTTGAAATTTCAAAGGCCTACTCCTACTTAGATAATGTAACATGAAATTGAACAATTTGAGCTTTTATAAATATGTTTACGGAATGAAAGACATTTTCAATCTTAGAGATAAGAAAGAAATGTACGTTACCTATATTCTTCCATTAAGAATATATATTAAGTAGAAAATATGAGACGACTCTGAATAAGCATTCCCTTGTATCCTGTAAACTGGCAAAGACGTTTTGCTTAACACAATTAAAAATTATTTTTTTACATGAAAAGTGATCATTTGAAATGTACGTTACTGAAATGTACGTTACCATGAAATTCGAATTCAGTGAATCTCGCACGAATTTTCAAGTATTCTCATACTTTCAAACACTCGAATGTGTACACAAAGGGAAGTTTCAAAGGTTGGAGGTCGGCTAAATCCCAAAATTAATGAAAAGAAACGTTTCTGCGGAGGAAAAAATATATTAAGGTCAATTATATGTAATATAATTTTGATACCTGGTATATATTTCTGAATACGAAACCTGTATGATGCATTTCTTATGATATGCAAAGACAAATAGTATCAATATATTGCGTGTCTAACGTACGCTTGTGGAATAGAATTGATTTTTATATTTGAAATACGTTACGTATGGTAACGTACATTTCGCGTATTTCTAACTGACTTTTTTTTTAATTTAGTCAATGAATTGCGTTTACACGAGCGAAACAAAATTATCGTTACAATCCATTTGACAACTGACCACATAAATCCATCTAAATGCACCCCCAATCCTCGTAAATGTGGTAGACTGTTACCACATGCTAGAAAATTTATTTCTAAGTGTCTTAAATTCATCTTTGGCAACCTTTTTGCATGTAGTGTGTTTACTTTTAATATGCGACTTTTCGTCAACATTAATTTAATTGTTGTTGATAATTTAAAACAAGGTATGCATAGGCTTATAATTGGTAAAAAAAAAGAAACAAATAAACCCAGAACACAAGACGGTCACGTACATTTCAAATACTGAAAGGCACACAATACTCAGTTTTGTTTGAATCATTGCATTTTGGGTTATATTTTTCCAGATCTGCTGAAAAGCACGTATGTTTGTGTTTTGACAATTGTTGCAACATACTAAA
The DNA here is from genome assembly GCF_032062105.1 of Saccostrea cuccullata. Taxonomy (NCBI): domain Eukaryota; kingdom Metazoa; phylum Mollusca; class Bivalvia; order Ostreida; family Ostreidae; genus Saccostrea; species Saccostrea cuccullata. The sequence goes on from NW_026926326.1 coordinate 23,689, forward strand.
TGAAATTGTTAACAAGACTGTCGATGGATATATTCGGAATAGATTTATGTTAAGTTTCAATGGCCAAACACGAGCATTTGTTAGATCATAGCAAAATACGTCTGACTTTTTTGTCTGTAACCCTGCACACAGGTAGAAGTAACTAGGCTACGACCGCTGTCAATTTCAGCGAAAAAGCACAAAAGAATGGTAATGAACTGAGGTGGAAGGGACTCCCCAATAATATGTGTAATGAACGTTACCGAAGTGACGTAACATTCATGTAGCTGATGACAAATAACCTTCGTTTGTTACATTATGATTTCCTATTGTTGCGGTAAAACGCTACATTGAAATGATTTTTATGTCAATAATTGCTTTTTTTCCCAATATTTTCTTATTACTAATTTACATATTATTACAAGCTTGAAATGTACGTTACCTACTCATATTCTGAGGCAATCGCGTCTTTATAGTGGTGATTGTGACATATAACACAATGTGATTACAAAGAGAATCTTTTTTGGAATAAACTGAAACAAAACGATGAATTTTTAGACGAATTTTAAGCTTTTTATTAAACAGAAATATATCTTGAAATGTACGTTACATTTACGTAGTTTTCTAAATCGGCATGGATATATGTTAAAAAAGACAGAAACTACAAAATAGAATTTTACTACATGTACATGTTAAGTTCCAGTATCTATAGAACATGACAAGATTCCAAACTGATCGCTATAAACAAAACAGAATGATGCAAAGAACGTGACTGAGGCTAAAAATTATATTAATGTAGGTATACGTTGATTCGAGGGTTGTGCCATGTCGGGTTCATATATCAACGGACAGTACTACGTATCGGTATAGGTGGCAAGACAATAGCTAGTAAGAAGCCATAAAAAAGAACATTTTTACCAGGGGCATCGAATATCTTCTGAGAAAAACCATAAGCCTGCTTGCTGGATAAAATATTTGGACATTATTTTCAATATTTTGAATTTCCTCTGTCACTTATCTTATAAAACTTATCTTTAACTATATTAGCTCTTACACTACAAAACCAATTAAAAAATATTGAACAAATTGTTTAAGTTTTCAAGGTCCTAGAAATACATTTGGATGAGATACATTCAGTAATATTAGAGTATGATTCAATCATATGATTATATGCTAATAATCTCCAACCAAGTGTCTATTTTATGTTAAGTCCGGAAACGCAGTACGATGGAAATAAACTGACTGTTTGTAATATATATATTTGCATGACTTTTTTAATATTCAAAAGCCCCATATTCCAACAAGATAAAATCATTCCAACCAATGCATTGTTTCAATGCGAAATGTTATACATGTATTAACGTCACATGTAAGGGAAAATGGTATTATTATACCTCATTATAAATATTCTAAACAACTCATTATCTGATTCGTTCTAATTTGTCACGTGATCAGGCCGTAAAACTTCATACTTCCCGGCCGTCGGCACGCTTTTCATCATATTCCACCTCTTCGGAACACGTAGTGTATTTTCCCGCAATATAGTTCTTGTTCAATGAACGAAAACTCCCGAGAGATGTAGACGTCACAATAGCCTGATTTACGTCACAAAACTGGAGATAATGTGTTGAACAAAGGGTTTTCTAGTAACTTTACGTAAAAAATGAAAATGAATTTGAGAGCGGTGCCGAATTTGAAAGTTTATGTTTATTTCAAAGGTTTTACTTGTTTCGGTATAATAAACTATTCGTTGCATGAATGTTCGGGAAACATGGAGACTTATTCAGCCAAGAAATATCATATTCTCCGCGGGCGAATCCCTCGGGAAATATGATTTTTCTTAACTGAATAACTTTTCATATTTCCCTAACTATCATGCAATCAATGTTTATTATTGCATTTTGCGTTTTAACATTTCAAGTTTGAATCAACGCAGAATGTAATACCGAAACATGTCAAAACATACTTATTGCATTTTACGTTTTAACATTTCAAGTTTGAATCAACGCAGAATGTAATACCGAAACATGTCAAAACATACTTTAAGATTTATTTCATTTTGCGTTTTAACGTTTTGTTTTTTTGTGAAAGCAAAAAGTTATAACGCAAAAAATAATCGCACAATTTTTACGTTTTGCGTTGTTTGCATCGAGATTGAACGAACGGTAAAAATGCAAGATTTCAGAAGTCAAATTCTGGGCAGTCAGGTTGAGAATAATTTTCATCTGAGTAGTTGATGAAGAAAAGACACTGAAAGAGAAATAAAACAGAGAAATAAACATCTGCTGTTTTTTACATTATATCGGATTACAATATATGTTTACTTCTTCAGCTACAGTACAGGTCATGAGTTTTCCCGAAGAACACGGGGTCCCACGTGTAACACGGTGTATATAGGGTGCATCGCAGTGTCCCATTAGGAAAGGTCACACGAAATTTATAAGAAATATTTTAATTGTCTTTGTTTAATAAATGATATCAACTTCCATAAGAAATGTATATTTTCCTGTATATTACTATTATCTCTAGCAAACACTGTTTACACAGTTATCAAAATATTAATGAAAACAAAGTAACAAACACACAAAAATTGCAGTCATCCAAAAACTGTTCCTGCTGTCTGATTATAATGAGTAGAACAATATAGTGTGATACTCTGCTCTTTTTATTAAAGTTCTCCTGTTGTCGATTGCAGAATCTATTTCGTGCTTTCGATCGGCACTCAACAGCAATGAATAATTTCAGCTACAGTATAAATACTTGAAATACCTAGGGGACGGAGCAAACACGCGGTAAAATGAAGCGAGAGTTCTCTTCACGCTTGAGTGAAAGCGATCGCCGTTCGCATGCGAATTCAGAGGGTTAATTTTCAAACAATTTATGTACAAGGGTTGATCCAAATGTTCGTGGAATTTCTTTTGAACATTTTATCGTTATTTAAATTATAGCTGCGAAAAGGGCAAATAATGAATAGTTTCAACTTAGATATGATATATTGCGATTTATTGCTTATCCCAGCTACTTTTATTTAATGATTACCAAGTTTGAGTAACAAGAAGATGGCGTTAACAAAGAGGCCACGCGGCACGCTAAATGCTTGAATGACGCATGCAGTGCCATACAAGGAAATGCATTTCATGAATTATACGCTGTTCAAATAATTTTAGCAATCATGTGTTACTTTACATAATATTGTGAAATGAATTACATGTACCTGTGTGGACTAAATAATTGTAAGCATAAAAACCACACGTAGACACAGAGTTATATCTGAATAAGTAACAATATTTAAAGGG
>NW_026926327.1:0-27393 GCF_032062105.1 Saccostrea cuccullata
TACTTTAATCATTGATAAAACAGTTTTATTGTCTTTAAGGTTTACTTCATATTACAGTGATATTAGACATTGATTACAGATTCCGTAATACAAGTTAAAGGTATGAATTGACCATTGATTATATAAATACAATGTTAAATCGCATATGAAATCAAATGTTAATTAGACAACATAATGACGACACTTGATAGAAGTTTGGTTTCTACTGAGAATTAAATATAAACTAGAGAGGCTGACAACATAATGGCGATAGTTGATAGAAGTTTGGTTTCTACTGAGAATCAAATATAAACTAGAGAGGATGACAATAAAATGGCGATAGTTGATAGAAGTTTGGTTTCTACTGAGAATCAAATATAAATAAGAGAGGCTGACAACATAATGGCGATAGTTGATAGAAGTTTGGTTTCTACTGAGACAGCTCCTCCCCTACCATCACTGCCAGCTGTAAAGAAAACAAAAACAGTCATAAATTTTATAAAAGTACGTCACGTTTGAAATTGACAAAATGGATTTCTGTTGATCATTTTAATAAAAATTAATGATAACACTGAACATATTAAAAAAAAAGTAAATTAAAATCTAAATTTAGGAAAAAATGCTTACTTAGAGCGGTCACTGTTGTTGATTCTACAAAAGATATTAGAATGTAAATAAAATTGTTCAAATAAAGTTTAAGTAAACAGCCACCACCGGATTATAAAAAAAATAAGATTGTTTCTTTTTAAAATGCAGAATGGAATCAATATTTAACAACACAGTTGTGTTTTTTCTATATTCAATTATTTTGATATACAGTTTAATTGTACGTAATTCTCGTAATTGTTTCCGTAAAGATGCCTTTCACGCTTAGGTGTATTAATTTTAATTAATTATTTTTCGTCTGGAGCATAACCGGTAATTCAAAAGATATGTGGAGGTCAGTCGGGTTCGATCGCCGCTGGCCAGATAGCTCTGTCGGTAGAGCACCTGACCGCGCAGCTAGGTTAAGGGCGCCCATAGGAAATATGCCTTAATACATTCCGAAAAAATCAATATAATTTTGATATCTTTTTTTTAAGCATGAGTTTAAATTTAATGGGAATTGTACTAATGCATATGTATGCATGGGGTCTCAACCGAGTTCGGCCAAAGTGACTTTACGTACATCAGCTGTATGTCACGTGACATGGTTAAAATTAGAAAAAAATATGTACGGATACAAAGATCGTAAAAGTTCAACGATAGACGGATAATTTTTCACCAAGAAATTGAATGTGTTTTCTTTAAGACAAATTTCTTAACCCGAAATGTGAAGGGAGTAACTTCCCCATGCACGGTAATTATATAAAATCTCTTTCTCTTTCTCCGTCTCTTTCGAAACCTCGTGCATTTACACTATACGCATTGAAATAATGTAAATATATATATATATATATATATATATATATATATATATATATATATATATATATATATATATATATATATATATATATATATATATATATATATATATATATAAAACAACAGCGCACAACTTGCTCCCAGCACGTTTCAAAATAGTAGGGACAATAGCTACATGTGTACAAAATATAATATTTTACAGTTAAGGTAAGTCACTCCTCAAATTTCTTATATCAAGGATTTTTTGAGAAGTATATTTTTGATAAGTACACATAAAGTGTGACTCAAAATCGCAGAGAAAATAGGTGGTCAGTGTGCATCGTACTGATGTATGGTACATTTAAGTTGACCTATTTGCACTTAAATTTTAAGCCCTTAGTTTATTACTTTTATACAATTATCTCTTATTATATTTTTTCAGCTGTAACCATGGCAACAAGTTTATTCTTAATTTACGTAAAATAGTTTGAATAATATTTATCATTGATCAAATCTTTCAAATTAATGCGCGTAAATAATTATGTGACCTTTTTGCACTAAAATATAACATATTTTGGGTATTAGAAAAATAAATAGGCAATACAATATTTTCTTATATCAAGCTTTGTATGACTTAAGTGCTGATCAGTCATAAGTATCGAGAAGTTTGAAATAATGAAAGAAAAAGTTGGGGTCAGTGATGTTAATTTTGAAATATTGGACAAAATATGTGATTTTCAGGCAAAAAATAGTGTAAAATTTATCTTGACTTCTTTGATATATCTCCAGTTTTTGGCAAAGTTTGTTGAAGGAAGATCTAAAACTTATTCTAAAAATTTAAATTAAGACCTATATTAAATATTCCTACCAATAGCATAACCGAAAATATTCTCCGAGTAAAAGTATGTGAGGCTAAAGTTTCAAGACGTTAAATTTAATAAATGTGCAGATTTGCAGAAATTTCTGCTAAATATCCTTCCACCACGAAAAATAGTCCCTAATAAATCTTGCTTCTTTGAAGATTTTTGAGCAGTTTTTTCTTTGATTGTTAAAAAATATACATTGTTGAATATAACTATTTTATAAAAATTGAATTTTAATAAATATTTTTGAAGTTAGAGGTTCTGCGTGAACTTTTCTAAAAAGCTGACGAGTGACTTACCTTAAGCGGATATCGTTGAACTTTTGAGATTTTCAAGGGGGTGTGCATTTGATTGTAGTATATTTGTGTATAAAAGTGCATGACTGCGGCTCTATAAGAGACCTATTCGTTATCAATTTAATAAGAATGTGAAATATTAATTAAAGCATTAAAAAATATGACTCAATTTTAGTCAGATCACGCTTATTCAGTTTTAAATTTCACATTTACAAGTTGCAATTTTAGCTTGATCTGCGTCTCAAGTGTAGAGAAACTGCGTGTCAAACTAGTCTATGACGTCATATCTGTCAGTACAGCGAGATCAAGTTGGCTTTAATTTTATATTTAAATAGTATTGTAATGACAGGATAAGTTACACATGAATTTATGTTTACAATAATTAGGAGAAATCACTATATGTAAAATGTATGAAAAAGAAAATCATTATTTATTCGCCGATATTAGCTCTGCATAGGCTAATCTACCTTTGGCAGTCCTTAATCTAGCTGCGCGTAGTTTCCAATGGCGAATCCAGAAATTACTTTAGTGCGGGGGGGGGGGGGAGGGGGCGCAGTAGAAGGCAGAGGGTCAGGTGGCTGTACTGAAGTCCCCAGTGGGTCTAAGGCAAGGTCTATTTTTGGCGTCCGGGGGCAAAGCCCCCTAAAGCTGACAAGTTTTTACAAATAAGCGATGTTTTCTCCTTGATTTTAGGATAATTGACATGTATTAATTTTATATACACAAATTTCAAATGGGGGTGTGGGGTGGGAATGCACGATTTACATTTGATGTCATGTCATAAACTGGAACTGACAGATGAGAGTCCTGCCAAAGATAATCCTGGGTTTTGGTGTTTTGGGGCCAAAGACCACTTAAGAGGGAGGAATGTGGTGGTAAGCCTGTGGCCAGATAGCTCAGTCGGTAGAGCACCAGGGGACCGGGTTCGAAACCCGCTCTGGTTCTTTTTCTTCTCTCCCGTTACAGTTTATTGCTTTTAAAAATATGTATTACATTAGATTCGTTTTTTTTCCTCTAATGATACACAATGCAATGAACCAACATCTTATGAAGATATACATTTTCACAGAGAATTACTTAAAATTTTAGATTTATTTTATATTTAAGGCATATGATAATATAATAATGTGAATGTTTTAAAAAAGGAAACAGTGTTTAAGAGTAACTCAAGTTTTACCTGCTTTTTTACGTGGTTTTGTGATGGAAGGATCTGTAAGAAAAGACGTACAATACTTGAATAGAGAACTAAAGATAATGTTTCATTACAATATGAAAAAAATCAGACTTCTTAGATCCGCACCGTATACACTCTGTGTATGTGTAATGAAAAGTGTATACGGTACGGATATAAAAATCCTGATTTAAAGTAGATTGTGCTTAATAACGTAATAAAATAACTTTTTAACTAAATGAATGTCTTCTTGTAAAATCAAACCAATATCATTCTAAATTGAATTTTTACAACAACAATTTTAAAACTGGTTGAACTTAGTGAATATTCATTAATTTCAGCATAATTTTATACTTACCTAGAACTGTAATATTTAGAGAATCAGTATTCTCAAAACCTTTAGTGGTATGCTTTACTTTACACGCGTATGCACCAGAATCTTCTAATGTAAGGTCTAATGAGACAAAAAAAGTTTGTTGCATTAAAAATTAATTTTAGATTTTTAGATGCACTTATTATGAAAAAAGGGAACAAAAGCATCGCAATGTACCTGGAACTCGAAGTTCGAAGTAAGTCGTATTCTGTACAGTAATTGCCCCACACGTGTAGTTCATATTAAGCAATATCTTTTGACCGTTGTGACAATAGTCAGTATTCCCAACTTTCCAATATGCATCTACGTTTGTTATATTATCATCAGGTGGTAATTCCACGTCACATATTCCTCGAAAAGTGTCACCGATTTGATAGGGTCCATGGTGAAGAAATTGGAAACCAATTTGATCTGAGAGGTCACATCTAAAAAAAAAACCAAAATCAATCTTTTTGGTTCACAGAAAACCATCTATTTAATTAAAGCTTGATATGCGCAACATCTGACGATCGTTCGTCTGATGCAAAAAATTATTTATTACTGCGCTCATAAACCCTTTTAATTTGAAATATGCATTATGTTTTACACAATGATTGAATGGTTGAATGATTGCTTGACAAAAATGATTTCATCCACTTTTTTGAAAAATATTTTTATCTCTTCATAGAGATTAAAGATAACTTTATTATGTTAAAGATATTTGTGAAAAAAATCAATTGTTAAGTAATTGTAGTAGCATATTTTACTTAAAGATACCAATTATATTGCTTTTTCACAAGATGGTTCTATCGAATAAAATAAAATAAGTGGTATAAATCACGTAGATCTTCAATTTTTCACTAATGTATTGGCTTGAAACCTGAAACAGTTAAGATGCAAGAAATAATTTACTTTTTCTATTTCAATTAACCCATTAAAGTCTGTTGCAATACACATTTTCATTGATAAAATATGTTTAAATTGCAAAATCTGTTGTCTGAAAGGCACAATAAATAATGTCAAAAATGTTTCAATCCTCTTGACTTTACTTGAGGCAAGGAAATAATTTCCATTAAAGAAATTCAGGTAATGTTGACTATGAAAAATATATCAACATAACAAATTATCGAATAATTTATAGCAATTTGATTCTTTAGACCTATTTTATTGAAACCCTAATAACGAATAAAATTCTTAAATAATTTGTTATAAGGGTAAGAAATATGCACGCTAATTATTCACGCCTACATTTTTCAACATTTTGATTCGATGCAAATTGCAATATAGCCATAAAATCTTTGGTTAATACAAAGAACAGTTCAATGGAAAATGATGAATTATCTTAATACCAGTGCTTAATTGTAAATTATCCATAACCCAGATCTTGAAAAAAGGGGGTAGACGATATTTTGCTTATAAATAGGACTTTCATGCAGCACCATGTTTTATTATAGTCATGCCTATGATTAAATGTTCCTTATATCTTTTCATATGTTTTAGTCAAATAAATAAAACATAAATATGTGAGGCGCCAAGCAAAAACCTCCCTTAACGAAGAATTTTTACATTTTCAGTTTTTTATTGATTCTTGTAGAGTTTTTCTTTCTCTTTCATTTGATGTATAACATGACATATATTTCTGTGTATAAATGTATAAAATATCGCTTGAAAAACACGGAATATTTACTTTGACGAACAGTGTACACGTGCGTAACTGCAAGAATTTTCATAATGTAAAATCGTAAAATAACGTGAAGCTATCTAATAATTTGATGATATTTATATTTTCAAACTGTTGATTTGATTCCCTTAATCCCAATAATAAAAATAAACATTCTAAACTATGCCTTTGAAAAACGAAAAGAAGGGGGGGGGGGGGGTGGGCAACGAAATGATTGACAAGGGAAAAAGAACAAAACTCAAATCAAAAATATTCTCTTCCTCTAAAAGATATTCCAATTTATGGCTTTTTTAATCCAAGGAAACGGCAGAAATCTACATCACTGCAACAGTAAAAAGAAATAAGCAACATGTACATAAAAAAAAAATCCTAAATGGTAGTACAAGCAATATACACGGCTTCCTACTAGCTTGGACTGGTGGGTTAAGCTTTAAGGCTTAAGCTCAATCGGTATAAAGCACTGGACTGGCAAGCCAGAGGTCTCGGGTTCAATCCCAATTACCCGGTAAGCAGGGGCACTTAAATGTATCTGTTTCATTATCAAAGTAGTTATCTTAAAAAAGTTCCAGAGAGCCCCAACCACCTACTCCCCCCGGACATTAAAAGTCTGTTCAATACACAGAATAAAAAGAAAGTACATGTATTGTCATAGTTTACATTTTAAATACATGTACCTGGTTTTTTAAAGAGTGCAATAGGGTTTTTTTTATCTAAAGGCTACCATAACATTTCTTTTACCACAAGTTTATACTATTTACATGTTTTAGTTTCATATGTTTTAATGAGGGAAAGATGTATGCAGAATTACGAACTCATCTTTGAAGCCTTTTTGACTTATTGATATTCTCTGATAAATTTTATTTGACTCTTGTAGTGCAGTTCGATCCTTTTCTTCTTTTGGTGTCGTTATGTAATCTACATGATTGTAAAAACGTTTGGAAAATTACAACCCATAGAATATGAGGCCTAATCGAAACTTCATTCTTACCTTCTAAGAAAGAACATGCACACATTATGATTTATTTTAATCATATCAAATACTATTTGCTTTTTAGTATAGGTTAAAACATGTAGTAGTAAACAGAAGTAAACAAAAAAATTCTCTGGCTCCCCCCCCCTTCAACACTTACAAAAACGATGCTACATCACTGCATGTCTGTTAAAATCGCAACAGAAAGTAAGAGAACGGGTAAAACATTCTTAATATTCTTTCACTATCGAAACGGGGGAGGGGGGAGGTTTGTGTGTGTGTGTCTCGGCTATGGACATTCACGCTTAATTAATAACCTTAACTAATTAAAGAAGAACAAGGCACACATGTACAATCGGAAATTGTAATTTTTGTTAATTTGAAAAAATGAATTTATTGTTTTAATTTATACATATGTATTTTTTGATACACGTGAAGCTGTATGAATGGGTTAGTTGATCAATCACGCACTCTTCAAGCCGATCACTTTTGCAGGAAAAAATATTAAATTTTGTGTATTGGTAGTAAACTTCCATAATTTGAAATGCATATACTCATTTAATTGCAATTCAACAGAAGGAAATAAGATTATTATTCTATTTTATAAGGTATAGATGTTAATTATAAAATGTTGGTTGTAAAATCTTTATCGGGGATATAATTATTACAGGTTAAATAAATCCTTAATATTAATCATTACAAAGAAAATTTATAACCTCTAAAATGTTTAATTGAAAATTTCATCCTTCATTGATGTTCTAAGTTCAGAGGGCTGATTTAGCACCGGAGACTGCGTAACTGCATGCGGCAGCTTGATTCAGCAATTTTATAAATGGCCGACATTATGCTGTTTTCAGGAATCCAAAACTTTCAAGTCATCTCTACATCGTATTTTTATCTTTTGTAGATAAACTATGCTGAAAATAATACTAGGTTGGGATGTTTTAAAAGTGTTCAAACAATTTGTATTAATTTGTAGCAATTTGTATTAGATCTAATTATAACATTTTAGTGAAGTATCATGTTTGCCAGTTTCACAGTCGATGTATCATCGGAGTGTATAACCTCAGCAAACGGATTATGAATACATAACAGTGCAGCAAAATGACGGAAAAGGTTGATAAACATGTCTAATCTGCTTTATTCTCAATCATAAAATGTCTTAGAATGTGGGACTGTAACTTACAATGTATACGAGCATCCGTATATTCACGACAGAATTTGCACGAAGTCTCCAAAGAGATGGAGCTGCAGCAGACACGTGACACAGAAGAAGGGGGGGGGGGTTCCGAATTTTTTCTACATTTTTGTGTACAACAAAAATAAGAAGGTATTAGACAATACAACAATAACAAAATCAATTGAGAAGCTCAATAGGCCTTTCTTCAAAATATTCAACTAAATCAACTGCTAAAAACTAATTCCGGAAGAAGTATCCAAATCAAATACTCTGTGTTGTATCTAGATAGAATTACATTTTTTCAACTAAACGTAACTATTTATCAATATCCTTGGCAAGCTATCAAAGATTATGCACATGTACAGCTCTTACTACTTGCACAGAAAAGAACAATAAACAGCGATGCATTTTTCTAACTTACATCATCTACGGAAGTGAAAAGATGTAATAATTGCAGCCCGGAGGACCGGGCTGCTCTATACATATAAGTTTAAGTGTTGGTGTATGGGGAAGGGGATGGGAGTAGTTATGTAGAATTAAAGGTTTTCTAAACATTGAAAAGATTGTTAATCAGATTGTTCTTTCCGTTTATAAATTACGAGATACATAATATATTTACTTCCATAAAGTTAATCTGTAAAAATATACATGTTTTTCATATTTAATATATAAAGTTGCTTATCATTTACTATCAAAACAACGACAGGTCCCTTTTTTAGAACATCGAATTTTACTTCTCGGATAAAAACGTACTCTGCACAGTTCGTGTTTTATATTATAAAATTGAAAATTAATACATTTTTAAATATAAATGATCCGTGTGTCTAACTTCAATTTATATTTTATGCAGCCAACATTTACTTGAGGAATTGATAAAGTTTAAAATGGTATCGTTTTTGATTGATTTTCATCCGACTACAAGGTTTTTTTAAAAAAAATATTTGCGACTATCGTCTCCATCAATTAGATGCATGCCTTTTTACACATATCGAAGCGATTTGTTGATCAAGATTCATTTTCGTTGTTTACTTTATATATTTCCCGGGCGACAATTGATGGTTAAATCAATGTTTTCTTGTTTAATTCTAGTTATGCGGTATTTGGTTGGATAAAGAAATAACTTTTATTGCATAATTTGGTTATCTATGTCACAATCACATACATCAAAAACATATCGATCCGCCTGGCGTTACATTTGAATATTGTACAATTTGAAGTGATTTTTAATGGAAATCGACTTTTTTCACACACTAAATTACGAAAAATTAAATTATAAGGAATTAAATTCATAGCTACCCAATTTATACGGTATAAACTGTGTTGGAACACTTTACACTTTTTTTTCAAATATAAACTGCACTGTTTACGGCCCCAACTCAGTTTATATCATATAAATTGGGAGCTATTAAATTCATTCCTTAAATAAAAGAGAAGTAATTCATATCATTTTTCAATGCATCTACTGTATTTAAAAAAATACTTTTCTTAGTTTAATGCTACTGTTTACTTTTTCTTGCATATGCATAATGATGAAACAGCTGCATATTAAATAAAAAAAAACTACCTATAAAAACTTGTCTGTTTGAAATTTAAAGATTAACCGACTAAATTCTTTTTAAAACCTTCAAAATATTCATTCCGGAATTTTCTCATCCCATGAACAACTATTTTTGTTTTATTTCAGAAATGCCTTCAATTTTATTCAACACTGAAAATCGCTGACAGAAAAATTCGACCTACCTATACCTACGCAATTATTTTAACCTGAATAGCGAGAGGGCAAACAAACTTCATTTTAAAAACGGAAATTTTTTACCCACGACTGGACATCTTTAATAATAATACACTTAATTGTGAAAAGGAAAGATCGCACAGACACTTGACGGAAACTATCTTCTTAAAGAATGAACTACATCAAACCACACACAGAAATATTCTTTCTAGCATATAAATAATCTCCTTGTTTTGCTGGGGTATATTTTCTCAATTCTCTCGAGGAGGCGTTTTTTACGTCGATTTTACCTTGTTGACTTTAGACGCGTCTTTTGACGTTACGTCATAATAGAGTTAAGGGAGGTTTTTGCTTGGCGCGTCACATATATTAATAATATATAATGTTTCAGTTGTTTATCGCTTTGAAATTGGTGGATAGTGCAAAACTTTTGTCAATAAGCATATCCCCCCCCCCTCCGTGACACACAAAAAGCTTTGGCACGAATTTGTTAAATGACAGTACATATAACCTATAAAAAAATATTTTCCGTTTTCCATTGATTTGATAGTGAAAAACACAAGTTTTTCCACAATTTTAGAGTTATCTCTCTTTGTTTTCCCAAAATAAGTAAAGTTTTAAGAAAACCCATATAATTATCTTTAAAAAATATTAAGAATTCATCGAATATGTTTACTTTTGACAATTGACTTGGTGGTATGCGGGAGAAACAATACTACCGTTCGCAGTTCTTTGTTTACATGAATTCTAACATTTGGTATTACACATCAAATTTGCTTGAATAAATTATAAAATTTTGTTTTAATGGACTATATATGTCATATCAAATCAAAATATAAACACAAGTAATTGAAGGTTACAAAGCTCTTATCCATGCGGTCACCTGACAAAAAGTACATTTTTTGTTGGTGAAATTAAACATCATGCTGAAAATTTGTGACATAATATAATGACGTTTTGATGATTGGCCGTGAAACAAGAAAGTTACTGAATATTTATTATTTATTTATTATTAGGGACTCATGCTTTGCACTCGTCACCGCCCTTCGTCCAAATAAATCAGGATATACCATAATAAATGTACACTAACTATTACTAAAAAATGGGGGCTTCATATTTTAAATAGTGTCATTGGCGTGGACAACGATACCTTTATTTATGAATTCCGCTAAGAAATAATTTAGAAATATAATACAGAGCACCCAGACACATATAGCGCTATTTCATGATTACGCCAACAACTCTATACTCAGTAATGGCACTAATGCTTCTTGTCATGCTTGGGGGAAATAATGGAAAATCAATCATCAATTCAGTGTAAATGTGTATCTTCTTGTAGACTTCATAAATACTGAATTCATGTAACAAAGCGTTTTTTGTCATTATCCAATAAAAAATGATCGCATTAAATGTCATATTGATGTTATTAATTTAAATGTATACTTACATATATATTAATACTATGAGCCAAAAATACAAAAACAGCGATAGCTGGCAGAAAGGCAAACGTTTCCATGACCATCTACAAAGAAAGTTTTAATTTAAGCATAAGTTTACAAGCAGGAAATACGAAACCGAGGTCATGATTCATGGCAGGATGCTTTTTGCCATAATTTCTTGTAAAAAAAACTTATAAAAGTGCAAAAGTACAATAGCTTTAACCCCCTTACCCGCAGTTACGCATTTTAACGCATATGCCATTTCCTATTTCTAACGCAAAATCACGCATCTACCGTTCCCCCGCAATCACGCATTTTTATGCACTTTAAAAAGTTCATTTAATCTTTAATTTAATGCCACTTACCTTCTGTTTTATACTTGCAAAAATCTCATAAAATAAGAAAAGTTATGTTTGTTTTAAAATATAAAGTCAGAATATTATTTACGCTAAACTTTAGAGAAACGTGTACCATGCTAAAAGGTGCTTGCGGGTAAATGGCAAATTTCTATTTCTATGACTGGGACATTAAGTTATGTTGCACTTCAGTAAGTTGTAAAGAGTTAAATGTTTTTTTTTTTTTATAATGGAGTGTGCATTTTGCCACAAGAATGTAAAATATGCAGTATAATCTTGTTAACATTTTCTTTCTTGAAATAAAAAACTGCAATAATTTTTTCTTGTCTTCCTTGTGGGGAAAGTTGTTTTCGATCATAGTTGATTTTTATGCGCCTAGATCGATGGATCGTGGCCGCAACTTGTTTTCGTCCTGTCTGTTTGTTTATCTGTTGTCAACTTTCACATTCGCCATAACTTTTGAACTATGAGAGATATAGACTTCATATTTAGTATGCTTACTCCAATAATTGAGCTCTTCCAAATGAAACAAAGATTAATGACCGTTGTTATGGGTCAGAATTACCCGAAATGCCAGCAAAGATCAGTAACACAATTTAAACTTAACAATAATTTATTTACAGTAATATACAATAAATATATCAAACATAAAGTACAAACTTAGCAAGAGTCTAAAAATACATACATCAGAGTGTCCGTTGCTGCACACAATGTCCCAGTGAAAATATATCCCATTTATATCTCAATAGTGCTCTCAATAGTACAAAGTATTGTATATGCATCGAAATGACAGGGTATTTATATAGTATCATAAATCTAGAATATTCTAGAAATTATTAAAACATGATATTACTGGAACAATCTGGACATACACAAATTTTAAGAATGTTCTAGATCAAATGACCGAACATGTTGACCACTCTGGAATGTTCAAGAAACTTAATGTTACTAATTATATACATAATGAAACAATACACATCTCACAACACCTCCCCCCTTAAAAAGTTTGAATGTCAATGAAAAACTTAAATTGTAAAACATGTACATTAATACAAAATCTAGTATGTTTACGATACTCTTGACAAGGCGTCTGCAATAACATTGTCTTTGCCTTTGATATGCTTAATTGTTATGTTGTATTCTTGTAACAACAAACTCCATCTAGTCAGTCTTTGATTCTTGTTTGACAATTTGTGCAAAAATGTCAGGGGGTTGTGATCTGTATATACAAGAACTGGATGCAAAGTAACATTCAGATAAACATCAAAATGCTGTAAGGCTAACAACAAAGCAAGGCATTCCTTTTCAATGGTGGAATACTTTTGTTGACATTTTGTAAGTATCTTTGAAAAATAAGAAACAACTCTATCTACCTTATTACTATGTTCTTGAAACAAAGTTGCCCCGATTCCAACATCACTAGCATCAACAGTAAGCTTAAATTGCTTAGAAAAATCTGGAGTTGACAGAACTGGGTTGCTCATAAGGACAGATTTGATTTTATGAAAAGATTTTTCACAGTCCTTTTTTCCATTCAAAGTTAACCCTCTTTTGTAAAAGATTTGTAAGTGGACTAACAACTGAGGAAAAATTTGGACAAAATTTTCTGTAAAACCCAGCCATGCCCAAAAACCTCATTAATTCTTTCTTGTTTGTAGGAATCGGGAACTTTGCAATAGCTTCCACTTTAGCCATTATGGGTGTAACATAACCTTGACCTACTTTATGACCTAAATACTCTACATAAGCATGACAAAATTCGCTCTTCTCAAGATTCACAGTTAAGTTTGCTTTAGCTAAAATGTCAAATAAAGCACGCATGATTCGGAGATGTTCGTCCCATGTGTTGCTATATATGACGACATCATCAATGTAGGCCTCGCATCCCTCAAGGTCTTGAAGAAGGGAGTGAATCATCCTTTGGAATGTAGCCGGTGCGTTTTTCATGCCAAAAGGCATTACTTTATACTGGTAAAGTCCATCTGGTGTAGCAAAAGCAGATATTTCTTTTTCTCTTTCTGTTAACGGTACTTGCCAGTAGCCTTTCAACAGGTCAAATTTACTGACAAATTTCGCGTTTCCAATGTTGTCAATGCAGTCATCGATTCTAGGATATGAATCAGTTTTGGTGACAGAATTCACCTTTCTAAAGTCTGTACATAATCGGTACGAACCGTCCTGTTTTGGTACAAGAATACACGGTGAGCTCCAATCACTTTTACTAGGTTCAACAATGTCATTGTCCAACATGTACTGCACTTCCCTTTTTAGGTACTGCAATTTTATTGGATTCAGACGGTACGGATGTTGTTTGATAGGCAGAACGTCACTCACTGTGACATCATGACAAGCTGCATTAGTTTTCTTTGGAACATCCGAAAAGATTTGATGATACTCATTCATCAAGTTTTTAACTTGTTCTTTTTGGTGAATGTTCAAATGTCCAAGTTTTGCATCTAAATCAGCCAAAACTTCTGAGTTTTTCAAACGGACACTCTGATTACAATCTTTCTCATTCATTTCTACACTCGTATCACTTTCAATACAATTTTGAACAGTCTTAGCATCGGCTAAAGTGGAAACTGGTTTTACAGAATTTCGGTCACACCGTTTAAAATACTCTTTCAACATGTTTGTGACAAACCCGTTTCTCTTTACGTCGACCTGGTGTCTTAACTACATAGTTTACATCACTAATCTTGCTTTCAATTTCATAAGGGCCATAAAATCTGGCCTGTAACGGATGACCAGGAATAGGTAAAAATACAAGAACCTTATCACCTGGCTTAAACACCCTATTTCTGGCATCTTTGTCATACCACATTTTCATTTTCATCTGAGAACTCTTCAAATTTTCTTGTGCTAATTTACAAGCATTGTAAAGTTTTTCTTTGAAATCAGACACATAATCTAAAAGATTAAGATCACTAGTCTCAGTCAGCCACTTTTCCTTTAACAATTTCAAAGGACCCCTAACCGTATGACCAAACACCAGTTCAAAAGGACTAAACCCAAGAGACTCCTGGACTGCCTCTCGTGCAGCAAACAGTACAAGATGAACCCTTCATCCCAGTCTTTCTCATACTGGTAACAATAGGTCTTCAGCATTGTTTTTAGGGTTTGATGAAAACGTTCTAGCGCCCCCTGGGACTCAGGATGATAAGCAGTTGATCTATATTGCCTTATACCCAACTCATGCACGACTTGCTGGAACAACCCCAACATAAAATTTGAGCCTTGATCCGACTGAATTGCCTTGGGTGCTCCTACAAAACTGAAAAACTTGGTTAGGGCCTTAACAATGCTCTTTGCCTTTATTATTTCTTAGAGGTATGGCTTCAGGAAATCGAGTGGATGTACACATAATAGTAAGTAAATACTGGTTCCCAGATCTGGTCCTAGGCAAAGGTCCTACACAATCCACCAACACTCGACTAAACGGTTCTTCAAAAGCTGGAATTGGTTGGAGAGGGGCGGATGGTATCTTCTGATTCGGTTTACCTACCATCTGACAAACATGACATGACTTGCAAAACTTCGAAACATCCTTTCTTAGCTTAGGCCAATAAAAATGACTCAAAATCCTATTATAAGTCTTATTGATACCTAAATGACCAGCCATAGGTGTATCGTGAGCTAAACTCATGACATCTCGACGATAAGCAGCTGGGACCACTATCTGGTGAACAACACGCCACACTTCATCTGGAGAAGCGTCAGGTGGTCGCCATTTTCGCATAAGGATGCCATCTTTCATATAGAAGCATTCTCCAACTTTAGTAGCCTCTTCTGGTGGAAGTGCCCTCTTACTAAGTTGAATGATATCTAGGTCTTTATGTTGTTCAGAGAGAAAACATTCTCGGCTGAGGATGTCCTTGCCTTGGCTAACTAGTGGATGCAACTCATCATCCTCACCACCAAATTTTGGTAAAAGTTCTTTCTTCTTTTGCTTCTTGATATTGTGTGGTTCCATGCTTGTTTGAGTGCCATCAAGGTCAGATAAGAAAGTGTCATTCAAATCAATATCAACAGAGGAATTCGTCTCGTCAAAGGCTTGAGTATGGTCTGCCTCCATTTCTCGTCTTCTGGCCATCGCTCTAGTAACAGCACAGGCTGGATAAATGTCATCATCTTCATCATCGCACATGACATTGGAAGTGATTTTCTCACATACTATAGGATCTGGTACAACTTTTCCACCAGCTAAATCGTTGCCTAGCAACAAAGAAATGCCTGGAACGGGAAGAGTAGGTCGAACTCCTACGATAACAGGTCCAGTAACTAAATCTGACTTCAAACTAATTCTATGCAGGGGAACATCAATGACGCCTAGCTCCACACCCTGTAATAAAACTGACCCACCAGTAGAAGTCTGCTCAGACAATGGAAGCACGCCCTCTAACAATAACGTCTGTGCAGCACCAGAATCTCTGAAAATCTGGACAGGTTTTATTTCGCTAGAGTCAGCGAGTGAAACAAATCCCTGAGACATAAAGGGCTTATAATCCTCCATAGAATCAATAGAACTGGACTGTGAACCCTGGACATCAGGAGTGTCAGAAAAAATCGAAACTAAGGCTTCTCTATCACCCCTTACTGCCGCACAAGCGTGTGGTTGAGTTTTATCAAAATCATTTTTTCTCTTAAGTTTAAAGCATTCACTGATCAGATGACCCCTTTTCTTACAATAACTACAAGTAGGAAGCGACCCTATTCCAGACGATCCGTCAACACGTCCTGGAACGGACTTAAAACTACCTTGTGATGGAAACTGGAGACTTGTGGAAGACTGAGACCCTGAACCACTCTTTTTATACGTGTCTGAATTCGTAGAATTATTGCTAGACTGAGATCTTGACTGAAATTCTTTTTATGAGACAGAGCATAAGTATCAGATATGACTGCTGCCTCTTCAAGAGTTTTCACATTCTTATCTTCTAAATGTGTTTTCAAATCTTGAGAAACACATTCCTTAAACTCTTCTACCACTCTGGAATGTTCAAGAAACTTAATGTTACTAATTATATACATAATGTAACAATACACATCTCACAACACCGTGTAAAACAGATTTTTCGAACTATTGACATAGCTTTTGAACCAAAAAAGATAGAGACTTTTCTTTATTTGATATGCTTACTGTAATTAAAATCTTTCAAATGACACGAAGGTTAATGACTTTGTGACCTTGACTGTGACCTATATGCTAAAAAAACTTTTTCAAACCTTCGCCATAACATTGAAGAATTAAAGACAAAGATCTCTTATTAAGTAAGCAAGTTCTTTCCGAAAACACAAGGTCAATGACCTTTCGACTTTGACTATGAACTATATAAAAAAAATAGCTTTTTCGAACTTAGTCTGGTGCATAGTGTTTCAAAAACACATCTTGTTATTCCGAAAATTATCTTGGTATATGTCGATGCATGAATAGATATAGTTTTTATCAAAAAGGAAAGAACTTTATTCAGTAATAACCGATATTTGCCCCCCAAACCAAACTTTGATGAATGAAATGAAATGAAATATGTAAATATTGTCCCTGAACGGACGGATCGTCACGTGACACAGAGCGGGGTAGACGTCTCTTTCCGACATTAGATGCCGTTTTTTCGGATTCTGGAGCAGTCTTTTTTCACGGGTATGTGTTAGGATTGTTCCCGGTGTATGTATTATATGTGTATATATTGATACTTTGAAAATTTCAACTTTAAATATCCATATACTTTTGTTTATGTACTTTAAATACCGGTGAGCGATTTTCACTGGTATTCACCTGAGTTCTTTCTTGTGCACCTGTGTTTAAACTTCGTCATGGCTGATCAAGCGGATCAACCTGACCGTACGATCAAACCGTTATACCTGAAAGACTCTGACGTATAGTGTTGCGACAATAATCGGGTAACGGACTTCATGCTCATGGAGCGTGTCATTGAAGTAATTGGAAATTCCCTCCACTGTATACAGCTGGACCGAAACTTATGGCGAGTCTATCTAAAAGACCAGAAAAGCAGAGAAAAACTCTTTACGGAGGGCATATCACTACAAAATATATCATTATCCTTTTTTGATACAAATCCATACACTTCAGGTAATCATGACCCAACTGTAAGTACACTTAAAGTGCGCATCAGCGGATTACCGTTATCTGTAGATGAATCTGCGGTTACTGAGCTTTTGGACAAGCTTGGAGTCAATCTGAAAAGCAAAATAATGTATGAAAAAATAAGACACCCTGTGACTAACAAAATGACCAGCGTCCTTAATGGAAATAGATTCATGTACATCGAACCCCTTGAAAAGGATAAAGCTTTGCCTCGGGTTAATTACTGCGCTGGTCCACGGTGCCTTTTGTCTCACTATGGCCAACCTAAATCTCAGCGCAATATCACATGCACTCAATGCTGGGATACAGGACATACAAGACACAGCTGCAAAAATGAACCCCGATGTAAGGTTTGTAAGAACCCAGGACACAAACCTGGCGATCCAAAGTGCGCTTCATATGAAATTCAAGAGAATGTTGTAGCCTTTAACGGTGAAAATAACATTTTGTCAAACTTTTTTCCATGCGACCTAAATATTTTTGGAATGCACCATAAATCGGCAGAGCACGCATTTCAATATGCAAAAGCTCTAAGATGCGGAGACTTGGATGCAGCCAAATTTATCCAAGGGGCAACTGATGCCTTGTCCGCCAAACGGTTTGGTGATAAAGTAAAAGTAAACGATCAGTGGAATGTATCATGTGAATCTGTTATGACAGAAATTATAGAAAACAAATGTGCTCAAGTCCAGTTGTTCAAAGAGAAGCTGAGAGCCGTTAAGAAAAACACAGTGTTTGCTGAATCCACGTTCAACGACAAGTGGGGAAATGGACTCGACAAATCCGGTACAGAAAACACTAGAACTTCTGATTGGCTGGGCAGAATCTTCTTGGAAAAATCATCGGTAAAGTGGCCCAAAAAATCAAAAAACATAAAAAGAGCGACCAATGGAGTCAGCCGAAACAGAGTTCTAGACAGTAAAAGAAGCATACCACACAGAAAAACATAGCCGAGATGATCCAATCTATGCGTAACGCAGCAGAGGTTGATTCTGCTTCAGACGGTGTATCGTCCTCGGAATCCGATTCCGACTCTGGTGAATCGGCGAATGGATAACTTTCGTAGTCGGCATCAGGACAGATACTGGATCCACGCATTCGAACGGACTTATCTTGGACTTCCTTTAGAATTTTGCGGTATATATTTCTTTTTTTTCTCAAATGGTATATTTTATGTTTTGTAATGAAATATGTAGAAAGAATCGATTATGGAAAAGTTAAACTTTATTACAGTAAATGTAAGAGGTTTAAATCGAAAGAAATTATACTCATGGCTGTTTGAAAAAAAGTTAGATATTATACTTTTGCAAGAAACGCATTTTGTTGAAAAATATGAACATAAGTATAATCTCGGTTGGAAAGGAAAAGCATATCATTGTTTTAGCGATTCTGTATTTAGTAAAGGTGTAACTATTTTATTTCGGGAAAACCTAAATATTGATGTTATCAATGTTAGAAGGACCATTGACGAAAGAAAAATTCTACTAAATGTTGAGATAAATGGTAAAACATTTTCGATCATAAACATATATGCTCCAAATAACCTGAATAAAAGGCTTGTTTTTTTTTAAAAACTTGAAAAGTTTTATCTCTAAAAATTGTCTAAATGACAACATTATTCTTTGTGGTGACTTTAATTGTCAGCTAAGCGATGAAAATGATAAAAGTGTACATAACTTGAAACAGATCATGAACAATTTTAATTTTACCGATTTTTGGAAAAGAAAACACCCTTTTCTAAATGGTCTAACATGGTGTGATGCCGATAATAATCCAATATCGATTATGTCTTCGTGTTTGTATATACTTAGGTCATGATAAAGAGGAATGTTATAATAAAAACTGGAGGAGAATCATGAAATGGAAAAACTTTTTGAATTCTGGAAACGTAGAAAATTAACTCTTTTTGGCAAAGCGTGTATTATTCGGACGCTTGCTATTTCAAAATTGTTATATACATCGTCAATTTTGTGTCTCCCTGATGAGAACTATATCAAGAAAATTCAAAGATTAATTTTCAATTTTATTTGGGACAAAACGGAGAGAATTAAACGGAACACACTGATTGGTGACATATCACGAGGAGGTCTTTCTATTGTCGATGTTGAATGTAAACTAAAATCACTGAAAGCAGCGTGGATTCCACGATTTTTATACATATATGAATTGTTAGATGACAAGGGTTGCCTCAAACCACTCGAGCATTTTTCCAATATTATTGACAAATCTAATTGGCTATGTGAGTACAGAATTCTTCTGTCAGCCACTAAGAATATTCGAAGAGTACACAATTTTTCAAACGCGAGCAATATAAATAAACAAAGTGTAATTGACTTCAATTTCCCTTTGGGGAAGTTTAACATATCAGGAATATCAAGTAACTTTTTCTACAAAAATCTCATTGAAAAAAAGTTTTGTAGACCCAGTTTTCAAGCAATATTAGCTAAAGATTTTGGAATATTTGAGGAGTCGAGTTGGAAGAATATTTATGAATGTAAGATTATAGACATAAAAGATAGACACATAGCCGAATATAGCTATAAATTATTGAATAATATATTATGTAACAATGCTTATATGAGTAAGTGGAAAAAAGATATATCTTCTATGTGTATACATTGTAACAAAATAGAAAATGCGAAACATCTGATTTTTGAATGTAATAATGTGTCTAATATATGGAATACTATAAGCAGTTTCTTATCATTTAAAGTTCAGTGGAAACATATTGTAGTTGGTTTTTTCCACGAAAAAAATTATAAAACTAGATCTCTAAAATTACTTATTACTTTTGTGGCATATAGAATTTACAAACATAAAATGTTATGTAGATTAGAACCCTTATGTGAAACTGAATACAATCTATACAATCATGTAAAAAAATCAATATGTTTCTACACTTCCGTATTAAGCTTTCTTGAGGCTAACACTGAACACAGGATTTTTGAAAATCTTTCCAAATTAATGTGAAAATTACTAATTCATATATAAATACTACTGGGAAGGGACCTGTTTTCCAGTAGTACTGTCAAAAAGGGGGGGGGGGTGTAAATAGACTGTGAAACGTATTTGTGGCTCCCCCGGTTGACAGCTGCACTGAAATTATATCTTTACCTAAACTCATGTATATTGTATAAATATATATTTTTGAAAATAATTGAAAATATATCTTTTACCCTAATTCATGATGTATACAGTATGAATATATTTGTTGAAAATAATCGAAATTATATCTTAACCTTAATTCAGGTTGTTGAAAATAATTGAAATTTTATCTTTGCTTTAATTCATGGTGAAATTATATCTTTACCTTTATTCATGATGCATACTGTATAAATGTATTTTTTAAAAATAATTGAAATTATATCTTTACCTTAATTAATGATGTTTACTGTATATATACATTTTTTTAGAAAAAAAATTAAATTATATCTTTATCTCAATTGATGATGTACTCTAAATTTTTCTATATAATTAATACATGTAACATCCTGCGTGATGTCATAGGACACAATTATCATTGTTTAGAAGGAGCTTAGTCAGGGCCCCATCCCTGGCAGCTGCCTTATTTTTTTTCTAGTTAGTCGATTTTTTGTTATAGATTAGGTCTGGGAAATAAATTGTTTAAAAAAAAAAAAAAAATATTGTCCCTGAACAACTTTCGCTCTATAAATTTTAAAGCTAAAACTGTTGAAATTTTGTCCATTTTGTCCTCTTTCTAAAAAAGGATATAAAATCGGATTAGTTTGTGACGTCATAAAAACAAAAATTGTGAATAAACTACTTTGACACAATAATATGTTCTGTTAATTTATATTTCTCATACAATTTATTGAATTCAACACATTTCAGGAAGTTTTCAAAATTTGACTTTTGTGGGGGGCAAATATATGCAATATACCGCATATAGTTCTTTCATATTTGTGTATATCATTAATTACACTTTTTCTGCATTTTACTATTCCCACCAGAAAATAACTGGAGTGAGTTATTGATGCATTTCAATCCATTATTTTATTTTTTTTATTTCTCAAATCTAGACTGTGCAGTGGAAGTCCCGGTAGGCTAATTGATTCTTTGTTTTTAAACCAAGTTATTTTGTAACGTGAACCGGACGCCCATCCAAGAGTTAAACAGGCTCGCCGTTGCTTAACTTGCCTAAAATAAAGGAAGATTACTGCATAACTAGAAAAACGTCTTAGCAGAAAGTAAAAGTTTCCTATATACTGTCCGCTACACTTCCCCCCGCTCAGGGAAGCTTCGACCCGAAGCTTAGCATGACTTCTCTCTGAGTGTCTGGGTCTCTACAGTTACAGCGCAACCAATGCCATTCCCGGACACAAAGTCCTAGCCTTGGAGCTTTCTGAAGCAGATCGGAACCTGACTTCAGATACAGGAACCCCTGCCGTCACAGACACGAAGTCTGTATATGGAGTCCTAGCTCTAAGACTTCTGAACTAGGACACCAGACAGCAGAGTCACCACGCGTCACCAGTTTTGAAACGTGAAGCGGTCACCCATCCCAGGGATAAACAGGCTCGCCGTTGCTAAACTTGACTGAAATAGAGGGAGCCTCGACCGCATCACTAGAAAAGCTAGCTTCCCTAGCGAGGCAGTATAAGTTTCCAATATACTGTTCGCTACAATTTTATTATTGTCATTGTAATTGATGATTAGAATTATTAACTATAAAATCAAATATTATTAGACCTATTGCAGTATCGTGTGGAAAATTATTTACAGCTGATTTACAGTCTCGACTGCACAGTCTAGGGTCTTGTTTCGGCGATTAATTTTTAACTCATAGTATAATAACAATTATCATACTAAGAATAAAAATTAATTACCGAAGCAAGTGTCTGATAGTGTTTCAAACCATGATTTTGGAAAGCCAAATTTCTTTTATGAATAATGTGTATATGTAAAATATATGCCGAATATATGTTTCTGACTTTCAACTAGTGTGGATAAAGTACTTGTATATTGATTTCCCTTTAGTAGAGAGGTAGAGGCCCATATTTTTTTGAGATGTAAAACAATATAATCTTTTTCAGAAAAAATAGAAGAAAAATAAATGAGACCAATAAACATTTTTTCTAAATTTTATTTCAGGATTGAGTGATGAGGTCAAACACATGGCTTTCAAGCACCTAAACTTTAACGCCTTGCTGGATGGTCATGTATTTTTGTATCCAAATGTTAAACAGTAGTACTGCAAGAGGTGAAATGGAAACATCTGAATAGTTTGTTTTGAATGAGTGAAGCCAAACTAAAGGTAAGTAATTGTGGTAAGAATATGTAGCAGGATTTAATACTATTGCGCAACCTACAGTTTCGTACAAATGAGACAGGAAATGCCAGTCTATTTATCTTCAAATATGATAATTTACCAACGAGGAGAAAAATCTGTTACTCATACACGGTGCCATTATTAACCAATAAAAACGCAGAAATTACGATATATTTCGATTTTTCTTGCTTATCAAATGGATTTGTAAATATTCTTGACAATGCATGCATGTAACTCAACATATTTATTTTTCAACTAATGTTACATGTATAGACTAGTACATCTTTTACTCTTCATAATGTCGAAAAAATATAAATATATACATTTTATTGATTATTCGGATCTCAAAAGTCTTTCTATGAAAAGTAAATTAATAGATCTCAGAGGGCAGCCAAAATTTCAAACACTGAAGCACCTGACTGTACAGAAACTACGAGGAGACGTTCACGTCAAAATCACGCCCTTATGACAACATTTTAGACATTCACATTACATAAAACTTACCATGTTTATTAATACGCGTGTTTTTGCTGTGAAACACTCTAGATTTGAGAAATGATTGAGATTTTTAAAACACAATTATAAATATTTTTTATTTTATAGGTTTTTAAACAATGATTCATTTCCATCCTCATGATGTCTTGCATGAAAAGTATTCCCAAAGTAGTATGTAGATATGGGAAATATGAAAGCCCTATTTCTTATCATTCAACAGTGATGACCTTGTTTTTGTGACGGAAAAAGAGCAGGACAGACTGACAGACCAATGAGATTTAATGCTCCTCACTTCCACGATAGCGGTGGACAATAATGTTGATGTCATGAAATCACTTGCTACATGTAAATACGTTTCCTTGAAGTAAACGTATTCAAAGGACATCCGAAGTGCAATCCACTGATTGTTTTTTCTCAGTTAATTGAAAAGTTGCATAATTATCACATAAATTAATAGTCTTTAGAACACATGTGCCTAAAGGTCAAGTGCTAGTGTACTTATCTGATCAAACTTTGCCTGCTGTCTGTCGTCATTCATGTCTTCGATGACTCTTCTTTTTCTCCAGAACAACTTGACTATTTTCAACCAAACTTGACACAGAGTATCCTTTTGCCAAGGAATTAGAGTTTGTTCAAATGAAGCAATACCTTTATTTAAAAAAAATGGGTTCGGTTATTTCCCCAAGAACATCTGCGTACATAGAAAACTTTAACGAAAACTCACTGATACAATATAGACTTAAATTATGATCACCCGGATTAGGGTAGGGCTACCATGCACAGGTGATCACATTTTTTATGGGTACATAAAAAAATAATTATTCTTAAGTACAAGAAAGCTTTTATCCGTCATTTTCATCCAGGAAGCATCCCGACAGAGAAACAGCAGTTTCTGTAAAAAATTATTAACAGATCTAGAACAGCATTTCAGACAAAAAAAAAAAGCGAACAATAATAAAATGTATTGAACAAATTTGAGAAACACCGATCGTTTCATTTCATATTGAAATTTAAAAAGAAATAATGAAAAAATATCAATTTTAATTTTGTAAAGTCTATTCTTTTATTTCAAAAATCAAAACAGCACGTATTATATAAATATTGAATGTAGTTGAGTGTTTCAGGTGACAATGGTTTTCTTGGGGTGAAAATTTTAAATGTTACACTCAACTAAATAAAATATTTATTATATTATTCTGAATGTTTCATACAAATACATATAACAGTGAATCGTGCGTGCATAAATTCTGCGCAGTCGCTATTTTTTTTGGATTATCACCCGTCGTCAAGCACTGTTGACTGTTGCTACGGTGGAGGGCGTGGTTTCATTATTCAGAGGGTAATAGTGTTTCAAACAAAAGTTTTTCGAACAATCAGATTCAACTAATTTACAGGAAAGTATAATATAAAAAGATTACAGAAAACCAAGAGATCATATATAAAGACAAATAAATTAATTTCAAATGCATGCATGTATTACTTTGCGACCCAGACGGGAGAAATAAGCAAGTCTGCAAATAACCCTTGTCTCAATCCACTGTCCGGAGTTAATATATAGATATATCCCACCCGTGGTTGCTTGATCACAATGACTGCCGTAATCTTGAATATTTGCGCCTTTATATTGTGATCTGATGTTCAGCCAATCGCATTGGAAATCAACAATTGACATAGCAGGTGAACAAAAATATTTCGCATACATTAATTGGATACTGAAATGTTTATTTATTCCTCATGTTTAACTGCAAGACATACGACAGCATTTCTTAACCAAAAAAAAAGGTACATGTTATAATTCAGCAAAAAGCTGAAGTATCACTATAACAGATAGTGACTTACTTAAGAAAATAACCAAAAAAAAAAAAATCAACCATACTCTGACTTTTCACGTAAAAATTAAAGTGTTTACGTATCACAGCGCTACAAAGAGATATTGATAGATAAATCTAATTTAGAGTTTATTAGATTGTCAATGAAATGGACCAGGTATTGGGTGTATTGTAATATAGCAAAAGAATTCGTGGTTACTGTAGTAAACACACGCCAGAAATATATATCATGAAGGAGGTCCCTGTAACTGGAATCGGAAATATCGGAAGCAATTCGTCGTTGCATCAATTACTGTACGTGTACATATTTTGGCGTATTCAAAATATGGCGATATCAATGGGTACGGAGATTCTGGCGTAATCATAAGTTAGCGCTACATATGTCCGTTAAGTGTATTGAATATGTAAATGATTTCATGAATCTGTGCCGAAGCCGCTAAAATTTGAAGACCACTTTTTTAAAAGTACACAAACAGTGATTCATACTATCAAGTACATTGCTTGCAGGTTACTGCTATTGATGCAGAATGGAATCAGAATATCTTAGGCATAATGTATTAAAGTAATCAAAGAACAGTGAGACGTTGAATTTTTTTCTGTTGTCATTAAAATTTAATATCAATTGTACATTTAACCCCTTTTCTCCCGCTCATCATAGAAATAATTGTAACAACAAATTAAATAAGCGGCACATCTACCTGAGATTTAATAACAAACGTTTTTCCGTCATTTCTGTCAATTCCGTGTTTTAAGGTAAAAAAAACCTACACAAATTACATCTGGATTTTAAGACTACTGATTTCAACACATTAGAAAAGTACCATGATACGTATGTACGCTAAAATCAGGTTCAAAGATATTGGACAAAATGAGTAGTAATTTATACGAAATTGACCGAATTGATTTTCTTGGAGAGTGAGATTTATTTGCATGAGATTACACTTTAACATATGTTAAAATTATATTTTTTTTCTTACCCGATGCTACTATAATAACTATACAGTAATATATTATTCTAATTTGGTTAAAATTAATTTCAAGGATATAAAATGAATTTTCTTGAAACAAATGAGAACTTACTTGTAGATAAAAATATAAAAATGGTTTTGAAACCCCCTATCTTTAAAATGTGCTATATCAAAAAGTTCGTGGACTGAGGCTATAAAATTAGTACTATGTAGTCTATGTTTTTAAAAATTTATAAGGGACATAAAGCAACAAAAAATAAAGAAATGTTGAAAATTTTAGCTTGATTCGTTCATGTTTTGCTAAAATATGATAAAATAAAAAAGACATTATATGATTACCCAGCGCCTTCACCGTTTAGTTTCATGACGTCCCACAACGTCATTTTTTTTTTCAATGTTCGCTTCTTCTACCTCATACAATTCATTTGATGAGATTCCCTGGAGTTGAGTAAGGACCTAAACCTGTCTTGTTTTTATGACTTTACAATGTCAGGGACAGTGGCTTTAAATGCATATAATCTTGCAAATGGATTGATACATTGGGAGAGATCCTCGCTCGATTGTGCCAGCATATTTTACTTTTGGGAGTTTAATATCTACAACATATGATCAACGTCATTTTTTGACGTGAATGATTTTTCACACTTTGACTACAAATTAACATTAACTGTGCATCCCTGTTCTCTCTGAGCCTCTTTAGCATTAAAAAACAAGTACTCTAGATGCATTTAATTGCTCCATATCCAAATTAAAACATTTTCAAGGTCTATACCACTTTTTGCAGGGCCAAAACTTTATAGAATGTTGGAAAATGAAACCCCTCCCCCCTTTCTTTTGACGTCATTTGCAAGGACTTATTTGTTTGGACACTCCATGTCAAATTTACGATAAATTTTCATAGAACTTTCAGAATGAGGTAAAAACATCATATTTTATGAAGCAATAGTGACCCAACATATACTGAATTAATCAGATTTTTGGATGTCAAATGTTCATATCAAAAGAGTTTTTCTTAGTTACACTTCGGTCGAAAAAAGCCGTATTCGAAGTTGCGCCGCCTGGACATACCATACCTTACAAAACATTACTAATTTATTTAAAAATAAAATTTATGATCTGCGGTTTATTCTATAGATAGAAAAGATGATGCTAACTAGATATTTTAAAATTCATCGATGTATCTAAAGCGGTTTTAATTTTATGGCGCCAGTCCACGAACTTTTTGATACCCCCTCGTAGTTATCTAATTTGAAAAAAAAACTATAAACAAAACGTTGTATATCTCCAGTTAAAAGAAAAG